>NC_056733.1:1228166429-1228176429 GCF_019279795.1 Protopterus annectens
TTCCAGTCAGTGCATTGTCGGCGCACCTGCTGATAGGAGCGATTGTGACCACCAATATCATTTACCCTTCTGCAGAGTTCCTCCCACAGGCATTCCACTGCTGTGCATCCTGTGGCTCATGGCTGAAGAGCATTGTGTAGTTGTCGAGGAGGTATGGGATTAGGACCTCATCCTCCAAGCGGCTGTACAGCGGCAGTCTGCTACGTGGCATACCTGGAATATATAATGATGGAGACAGGTCACAGTAACTCACAGAGAAGTACATCAGTACAGCTGAACATATATGTGTATCACATTTATTAAAATTACAAATATGCCTTTGTAAATCTACATGACACTAACACCACTTACATGTATGAGTCACACAAATTTGACACCTACTGGTGATGTGATGTTATCACCATATATGTGTGTGTCATGTGATGACATTGCTCATACACCATGTGGATGTTGTCTTGACGTGGTCATGTCTGTTTGCCTGTAGTGGTGTCTTTACCTATCAGCACATGCCTGGATGTGTTCACATTAATGCAGTCAACCTTAATGCTGTGTATATGCCACATATATAGTCATACATAGATGATAGGGACATGACCTGTGACCCTGCAGACTTGCAAGCATGTATGTGTTTTGCCATATATATCTACATGGCACTGTACATCTGTGTAGCATCCTCCCATGTATTGCCTGTGTTGCACATGTGTAACACATGGGACAATAGCTTGCCTGATGGTATTTGCAGGGTTGGCTATCAACTATAGCATATATGGTCATAGTGATCTAGTAGGCTATATGCCCTGGGCCATTTATGAGCCTAAGCAGACAGGTTACCTAACTGTAGGCAACAGACAGGTACGTTTCAGTGGCCAGTTCAAGCAGTGCTACAGAACTGATACACATGGTTACTGATATATTTGACATGTGGTCATCACACCATGTCACAGAGAGGGGCAATGTGCAGCTTCACTGGACAGGGATGCATAGTATGGCAAGGGTATGTTAAGTGTATGGGACAGGGATCTGCCAGGCATGTTGTGATCCTTGTACTAGAAAGGTGGATGTCCATGACGTATGTGTTTATTTGGGGTCAGGATGTGTTAATTGTAGCATGTCCAACACCTTAGGGTTGGACATGGCTTTATTCAGGTAGGCTGCATGCTACAGAGTGCAGCTAGGGATTGTGAAGGGCAGTGTAGGCCATCTACACATGGGCAATAACCCTTAAAGGAAATATGTGATCTATTATGGGTCACATGGGTGTTGAGTATGGCTGAGCAGTTATCTCTATATTCCTGGATGGCAACCTGTCATGATTAGGGGTGCCACATACGACTACCTGTCTTTTGTGGTGATGTAACTATCAAAGGGAAGTACTGTCCAGCTGCATCCCATACACACAGTTGGCATTATGTTGATCACTGCCTAGGTGGTAGTTAATGGGTACAGGGCTTGTAACATAGAGGATGACAATGCAATACTTAGCTGTCAGATTGTGGCCATACATCACACACCATACATCTGACACACTAAGGCCCTTCTGTATGTTGAACGCAGCACACAATGAGTCAACTATTGCTCCTAGTTCATAGTCATTTGCAAACATCAATAGGCTGATGCCCTTTGTGTTAGTCTATGTGGTATAGATAACAAAGAGGGGGAGTACCAGGAATGACTCCTGTATTACTGTGGCTGGCACTGGATTGATGTGCGTGTATTCGTCAGACACCTTCTGTAGTGTGGGTTCTGCCAGCAGTCGAGTTGCCAACCACTCCTGTGACATAGGAATATACACCTAGTTTACTGAGTGTAGCTGGAACACAGTATGGGTGATGGTGTCCTACGACCAGGCAAGGTCATGATATGCAGTGTGAATCAACCCTACTACCATCTACATCTGTACCGAGTATATCAATTATGTTGACCACGGTTCATGGCCATACAGACCAGGCTCAGCAGGGTAGTTGTGCACTATGTCCCATTATCAATGGTATCTCCCCCTTTGTGGGGTGTGATAACTGATGCTGTGCACTATTCGTTGTGTACACAGCCTGACATGGAGCTATGATTGAACATGATGTGTATGTGGATAGCTGAATGTTCTTACATTTGTGTAGGATACACCCTGGGATGTTGACAGGTCCCATGAAAGCTGTATGTATGGCTTTAGAGAGTGCAGCTTGTATCTGCATAGTCGTTAGTACAGGGGCTCTGTAGTGTACATGGATATATTACTAAGTGTACCTGCTGGGGGTGAGGGGAGGTGGGATTCTGTTTAGGTTCTCTGAGACCCTATCTGGATGAACAGGTGCTATTTCTGTAGGTGCAGTACTTCCCATGCCATAGTGCTGTGCAGCACGGCAGGTCTTGTCATTGCCATTACGATTAATGACACAGCTATAGAATGCTCTGTGCTTGACCTCATAATATGTGGCTGATTAGTTTCACAGTAGCTTTGCTTGGTTTTATATGGTGTATCTGCATCTTACTGAGGTTGACCAGGGATCACCTACACTCATGTGTGTTCACTCTTGCAACAGTTACTACCTTCTGTGGTACAGTTTAAAGCATGGTACCACTGGTTTGCCTACTTGTTTGTGTTGGGTTTAATACTGGTTCTGTTTCAATGGCACAATCACTGCACATATGTGACTGCTTAAGGTTCATCTGCATGGGTGCCATGGCACTCACCACTCTGCTCATAGGAAACATAACATTGGCATTGGAGACTAACTATGTGTAGCATACTGTTAGCCCTGTTTGTGTGACTACTGTGATCCAGGTCAGTGGGGTCAATGGAATCCAACATGAGGAGTCTTCCCAGTTCATAATGGGATAGTTGAAAGTAGCCATTATTATGGTTCTGTCTCAGACCTAATCTTCTCCATTAAAGCACATTATGACAGTTGCGAAGTCCGTGGCCTGGTGGGTGATCTGTCTCAAGGTTCATTTTGAATTCCACTTTGGCACAAAGGTAGTTGCTCAGCATAATGCATCTGATGTTATGCAAGTGCAATTAGCATGAGGGTGTACATATCCTTCAGGAATATGGACACACCTGCGGCCCATGTGTTCCAATAAAGGATAATGGGCAAGAGGTGAGGTATGTGTTATAACATGGTCATGCATGTGTGCTCTCCAGAGCATTAAAACATGTCTCGGCCACAGCACAGATAATCTCCATGTTAGGGATTGACATATGTGTGTCCATATAGTGTTTCTGACATGTATCATTGTGTAGCAAGACCTGCAGTTTATTACTTGGCTGTCCCTGTAACAGCAGTGGACCCTCACTTGAACCATGCATGATGAAGGCACTATAGGGGAAGCATGAGCCCTAGGCAGTATCCAGATTTCCAGGGGTGACAGGTGCCGGCCCTTTCTGGCAAAGCATCATGGTCTGTCAACCATGTTATCCCAGGATGACAGATACAGGATACCCTGTGACATGCACCACTACACTAGACAATTGTGGAATACAATCCTTTAGTCCCTGTACTGCAGTATCATTCTGGCCAATGGCAGAATGCTGCCCAGGCCTTGGGACATACCTGCATGGGCTACAAGACCTGACAGTTCCTACATGTGTTTCCATGCAGTCCAGGCTACTGCATCACAGGTCCTGCACAACAACATGGAATATGCCAGAGCCATGTGTATAGTTCATTACAAATGATGCAAGTGTCTACAGGTCTATTTCCTTCTCTGGGTATATACTCACATATCCACCAGAACCATGAGCTCTGTGGGGCACAGATACCCACTCTCCAAACAGAGTCATGTATCAATAGGCTCTGATGCCACTATCAACATGATCAGGATATAATCAGATAGTGTGAGCCATCACCTATGATGCAGCTATTACACATGGGCAGCTGTCTCTTACATCTTACACTCCAACTGCAGATGTTACACTGGAGTTAAAGATGATATGCAACCTGTTTCATTACCAGTGCTGTGCACTACCTTATATACAGTATGTGCAGGCGGCTGTTAGGTTGGCAATGAGAGGTTGGGCTACACAAACCTAATAGTTCAACCAGTGTGTCTGTACTCTCAATATCCACTCTATGTAGGTGTGCACATAGCCATTTGGCTCAGCCCTGTAACAAGAGTCACTACACATTTGCATAACATGTACACATGAACAGCTGTTATTGCTTGCAAACGATAGTAGAGAGGTGGATATTACATGTGTTACGTGCATGGATAGTTGCCTGGCTCTTCCAATTATCTTTGCTATCATGCTGCTAACCTGTCAGATGAATACTAATGCTATGTATCCTGTCATTGAGTATTGTAATTGCCAATAGACATAACTACTGTTTGCATAACATAACAGAACTGCTATGTAGACTAGAATACAGATCTGCCTAGAATACTGTACATTACACAGTTATTGGCGCAATATCCCACAATGCACACCATATTTGCATGGTAAGCCCATCTTTAACATGTTCATCTTACTTATACACCCATACATATGTCGACTGTTACAATATATCGACATATACTATCCCCTGTTATAGCACATACTTGTTGGACCAATCCTGACACTGACAGTGGTTGGAAGTGAATTGGTGGGTTCCAAGCCCATATCATCCCTTGTGGTGTATGTGGAGTGTGCCGTGTGACCTACAGCAGTACACACATAGAATACTACAAGCATTACTACTGCTCAACAATACATCGCTACAAGATAGCTATTTCCACTACATGCATTGACTACACTGTAATTCTTACAGTACAGGCACTACATACACAAACGTACTACATGTTATACATTATTTATTTATTTATGTATTTATTTTACATTTGTTGACTGGGCTAGTCTAACTGGATATATGTCCATTTTCAGTAGAGGCCCGGGGAGATAAGCTCCATGACACACAGATAAAATAACAGCAAATATCAAAAATAACATCAGTTGTATATACAAGGACATTTCTGGTTAACACATTTGGTGTAGTGGTACTTTCTTCTGACTCTGGTTGACAGCATGCAGGGTTCAAGACCTGCTAGTGATAATTTTTTTACACAAATACATGCGAGAGATGCAACTATATGGCCAAACTGGAGGCTGAGCTCTCTCAACATAGGACTGGCAAGACCAGACAGGAGGAGAAGGCAACCACACACAATACATACCCAGTCACACATGGTACCATCACAACTTCAAATCACACACATACTCACACAAAGACATACTCGGAGGCTCTGGTCAAAAATTTACCAAAACAGCAGAGGCCACCAAAGCAGACACCCAAACAACTACCACCTCACGACCCAACACATGCAACACATAGACCACACAGTCAGAGTGTCAAACAGTCACAGCCCTTAAGGCCAAACAAAATGCCAGACACACTTGTCATTGGTGATTCCATAGTCAGGCACACTGACGTCCCACCAGACTGAGTAAGGAGAAGGTCACAGTAAGCTGCCTGTCGGGCGCTAGAATCCGCCACATAACGCAAGCACTCAGGTCTCTCAACAGCAGGTACAAGCACGACTCAGTCATTGTCCACGCTGGTGTCAACGACCTGAGACGCACCTCCTGACTACATGAAAAGGGACGCCGAGGAGCTCTCTGATTATGTAGCCCAGGCAGGTATGACCCTGACCTTGAGCAGTATCCTACCTTCACCTAGAATGATGCCACAATACAGTGATAAGATGATCAGCTTTAATAATTGGCTTAAATTCTGGTGTCATTCAAAGGGGATCCAATGTCTGTCTGCCTGGGATGACATGCTGGACAAGCCACGCTGCTGCAAGGGACGGCTTGCACCTGTCACCCTGGGCTTCCGGATATTGGCAAGGCTCTTGCCACCCCATAGTGCCTTTTTAGGCAAGGCTCAAATTCTAAACCTACCACCCTAGAACACCAAAAAGGAAAAACTAAGGGTAATGCTGCTCAATGCCAGAAGTCTCAATCTCAAGATGCACGCACTGAGGCCCTTCTCAATATGGAGAACATCGATGTCTGTGCTGTGACAGAAACCTGGTTCAAGGCTCCTGAGAGCACCCCAGCACTAACAGGTTTCACCTCATATCATACGCCCGCCCCAAAATCCGGACAACACCAAGAAAGGAGGGGGTGTCCATATTCATAAAGGACACCCACACCTCAAGGTTGGTGGCAACGCATGATGCATCGGAGACCATCCAGGTGCAATTAACCATAGGCAAGACTGCTCTGCAATTTGTAGCATGTTACAGGCCACCCTCTCAAACTCAGGAACCTCACATGGCCTTCCTGAAAACATTGGAGGGATAAATGTATCTCCAAACACCATCATACTAGGTGACTTCAACTACCCTAATATAGACTGGGAACACTACTCAAGCCCGAACACTCTAACCCAAAGATTCCTGGAGTTCATAAACTCAAATGCCATGGAACAACTAGTCACCATCCCCACAAGAGGTGAAAACATACTTGATCTCATCATCACGAACATGGGATCAAAATGTTCAACACCGAAGTATACCCCTCACTGGTGAGATCAGATCATAAACTAATCTCGCTGGAGGTCCTCATCCCGCCCCACCTGAAACAAAAAGACCACAGTGAAAAACTTCTCAAAAGCCGATTTCACACTTCTAAAACTAGTGTGGTCTCCTTTAAGGCCCCTGAGCCAGTGGTAAACATTACTCAAACCGCTGAATCACTTACAAATGCCTTCTACCAGCACCTACAGGACTGCATGGATCAGGCAATCCCAAACAAAACTAAGACTCTCTGTACCAAAGGCAAGCGTCCAGTCTGGTGGACCCCAGCCATAAACAAGCTCTACAACAAAAGGAGGAAGCTACTACAAGATAGAGCAAAATCCTTGAAAGGTAAGACACCTTTGATCATTATAAGTAAAAAACTAAGAGCTCTCATAAAATCATCCAAGGCAAATTTTGAGAGAAAAATCGCCAAGGACTCTAAAGACAATCATAAGGCCTTCTTTATCTATGTTAGAAACCTAGGAGGAAACTCCCAGATATGCTCAGAATTAGTTCAAAATGATGTGAAAATTACTGAACCTACACACATTGCTAACATACTGGCTGACAGGTTCAGTGCAAACTTTTTCCCCCAAAAGGAGAGATTTCTTTTTCAGGGGATTGTAGCCCCCCAAACATCTCCAACGCCCAGGTGAGAACTGCCCTCACTAAGGCAAAATACACAGCATCCATGGGACCGGATGGTGTCCCCGGCTGTGTGCTTCATGAACTCAACGAGGAATTAAACCCACAGTTAGGACAGCTGTTTAATCTTAGCCTCACCTCAGGATACGCATCAAGGAGTGGCGCACGCGACTGTGGTCCCACTTCATAAGGCGGTGCCTCCACAGACCCTGGAAATTACCGCCCCATTAGCTTGACAAGCCTTATCTGCAAAGCCATGGAGAGGATCATAATGGAACTCATAAATAAAGACATAGGGAACTTGCGGACTTTGGATCCAACCCAGTTTGGCTTTGTCAAAGGCAGATCCTGCCTCTTAAACTTGGTTGACTTTTCGAGACAGTCACCAAGGCCATTGATGAGGAAAGGCAGTCCATACAGCCTACCTTGACCTGGCAAAGGCCTTCGACACAATACCCCACTCAGGTATCATCGAAAAACTCATCAGCTTGAATGTAAACCCATACATCACAAGATGGGTTGCAAACTGGCTAAGCGACAGAACCCACAGGGTCAGAGTTGCTGGAGCCATGTCAGACTCAAAGCCTGTCACAAGTGGTGTCCCACAGGGCTCAGTCCTGGGTCCACTCTTGTTCGGCATCTACTTTTCTGAAGTACAAGCAAACACAGGAGGGTTATGGCTGACAAAGTTTGCAGATGACTGCAAACTGGGCGCCATAGTCAAAAACACATCTGACACAGATATCCTCCAGAAGGGCCTCACAGAAATGGATAACTGGTGCCAGAGCCATGGCCTGAAGTTAAACGCCAAAAAATGCATAGTCATACCCTTCCGGAAAAACAAGGTTACCCCTAGCTACCATATAGGTGACAATCCACTCAGCACAGAAAAAGTCATCAGGCATCTGGGGTCCCAAGTTGACAGTAGTCTTCGTTTGACACTCATGTTGCTAAAGTAGTTAGGAAAACCTTCTATATCGCCCACCTGATCATGAAGGGATTCACATCTAGATCAAGGGAGGTCATCGTCCCCCTGTACTCATCACTCATTAGACCTATGATTGAGTACAATGCCCGTTCGAATGTATCTGACCAGACACCTGATGCAGCTTGAAAGGCCCCAAAGTTCCTCACCAAAAGGATAAAGGGTCTCAAAATATGTCTTATGCTGCCCGACTGAAAGAACTCCAGCTTTATTCAGTCTCATACCGCTTGCTCAGAGGTGACCTGTGCCTGACATATAAGGCCATGTCAAACCCAGATTTGATGAATATGCTTCACCTCAAAAATCTAGATCCCTCAGAACCACAAGGGCGGGAGACTTAAACCTTGACACGGTTATAAATAGAACGTGCTGGAGGGACAGATTCATCACCCAGAGACTCCCTATGCTGTGGAACAAAATCCCGGTACATGTGAGGCAGAGCACCTCGCTGACCTTGTTCAAGAGGAATCTTGACCAATGGATGGGAGATCACAGATATACCCCAGGGATTACTTCAGTGTCACTGCTTGACAGAGGCACAGAAAAATGATAGGCATTGTTTTTATTCAAACTAAAGGGGTGGCGAAAGCCACATAACTATGGGCTAGGCTTATAAATGCCCTTGGGCAGATAGCCTAGTATGAACCTATGAACCTATGAACCTATATTCAGAGAGGACAGAAGTCATTACAGTGTAAAATGCATGTACAAATCAACATATAGGTACAGTACATAATGAAAAAAAAGAAGACATACAGGTTATACAACATACAAGTACAGTGCATAATAAAAAAGAAGCACTTTAATGTTCAGTTATAGAAATAATGAGTTTTTTAACAAATAAGTATCCAATGGGATGGAAATAATGAAATACAGAGCGAAAAGGGTAAAAAAATTGTTAATAAGGAAGATAGAAGAGTTCATGAAAATAATAGTGTAGGCAGATCATATTTTGGATAGAATAGATAACTAGTCAGGTTTAGTACAGGGGCATAACCGGTGTGTTCTGAGGAAAAGTTTCAGTCTGTTTTTGAAGAGTGATATAGAGGAAAGTGAGGAAAGGTCGCTGGGTAGGAGATTCCAGAATGTTCTCACAGTATTAGAGAAGAGAGAATCTCCAGCCCTGTTGTTAGATTTAGATGTGTTAACTAGCAGTTTCTGAGATGAAGGACTTCAGATTTTTATAGGGGTGATGACGCTAGATAGAATAGGAGTATCAGAAGGTTGATAAAGAGTCATATGGGCAATAATTAGTTGGTGGTATTTAAGCAGATTCTGTAGTTCCAACCATTCTATCTGCTTTAAATTAAAGCAATGGTGAGTCCTAAATGGGTTGCCAGTAGCAAATCTGGCTATGTTATTGAAGGAGATTTCAATTTATTGAGGTTGTTCTTAGATAAATTAGTGAAAATGGATGAGGCATAGAGGAGTGTAGAGATTAGATGAGTGTGTGCAATAGTAGTTCTAGCTGTAGGTGACAGGAAGGGTTTCATTCTGTAGAGAGAGCCAAGTTTCTTGTTGACAGATTTTATAGTGTTGTTGATGTGAATATCAAAGTTGAGGTTGTTGTCAATGGTAATACCAAGTAGCTTGGTAGTTTGGTCATATGATATAATGGTACCATTAATGGATGTAACCAGAAAATCTATGGGAGAGGACATATGAGTAGGATTAAAAAGAAGGAGTTTAGTTTTTTTGGGGTTCAAGAGAAGACAATGGAGTGTGAACCATTGTTCAACTGTGTTAAATACTTTTTGGGTAAGGGATTGAAGTTCAGAGGTGGTTGTGGCTGAGCATATAAGTGTGGAGTCATCTGCGTATTGTATGCAAGTAGCATGGGGGATTGCTGGATGAAGGTCATTGATAAATATGGAG
>NC_056733.1:1228181429-1228191429 GCF_019279795.1 Protopterus annectens
ATGAGAATGGACACAGGGTAGGCTATAGCTTCTGCAGTAATCTGTAAGAATTCTGCAGGTAGGTTGTCAACTGCTAGTGTTGTTGGTTTAAGTTTTCTGAGCAGCTTAGCAATTGTATTAGTGGCAACTGGGTGCAGGGAGAAATGGGGTTGTACATTATCTGCATTGAAAAGGGTGGGGGTTGCTGATATTGCGGGTTTGGTGTTAGTGGTTTGTGTACTGGTAAGGGCTTGGATTGTATCAATGAAGTATTTGTAAATTTGGGTGGGGATGTTGTCTAGGTTATTTGGTAACACAGGGAAGGAGTGGCTGTTTTTTCTGGGTGTAGCAGGTTATTTATTGAGGCCCAGAATTTTTTTTTTTTTTTTTGTAAATATTTTTATTCATTTCCAAAAACAAGAAAACATGAATGCAGGTTATTTATGACAATGAAGTATTTACAAATTATTTAAAAAGGTAGGCTAACACCTCTAAACAGATATCAAACATTAAAACCAAAATAAAGTATTTACAAGGGTGTCTACTGTTGGCCCAGAATTTTTGAGGGTTGTTGGTGTGTTTATCCTGTAAAGTCTTATAGTAATTAGTAATTAATTGTGTCAAGTTTTCTTAGTCTTTTGGCTTGGTTATGGAGCTCGTGCTATCTCTGTTTTGAGACAGGGGTTTTATGAGTCTGGAGTTGTGACCAGGCTTTGTCTCTTTCTTTAATTATGGACCTTGTTTCTTTTGATAGCCAAAGTGCATGGTTGGTTTTAATTCTAGTGGTCCTGGGTGGAGCATGGGAGTCTAGGATGTTTAGAAAGGTTGAGTTAGTTAAAGTACTCCACCGCTTCATCTAGTGATAGTTGTTTTAAGGGAGTCCAGATACATCTTTTTAGTAAGTTGATTAGATCTTGTGCCCTAAAGGTTTTTTTGTTACGTATGATTCTGAGTATGGGCTGATTTGGTTGGTGAGACCGGTGTCTAACTAAGTATGTTGCTTGATGGTCACTCAGGCTGTTAGGGAGACAACCTGATTGGTGGGTATGGTTGGGGTTGGTTAGTAATATCTAGTCCAGGACTGACTGTCTTTTAGTGGTTTTATCTATTCTTGTGGGGGTAGTTATGACTTGGGTAAACCCATGGAGGTTAATGTGGGTAGAGGGGTTTTGTCTGGTATATTCAGACCAATCAATGTTAAAGTCACCTAGGAGTACAGTTTCTAGTGGAAGATATGAAGCTAACCAGTGGAGAAGATTTTCGAGTATGCCAGCATTATTGCCTGGTGGGATGTATCCTCCAGCAATAATAATGTGTTTATTGGAGTTGAGTTTTAGTCTGGCTAGAATAAGTTCTATGTCATGCACCTCTTGGGAGTTGCATTCAAATTGTTCTATAGAGAGGTGGATTTGGTACAGTACAACCACACCTCCTTCCTTTTTTCCTGTCCTAACTTTGCATATTATATTGTAGCCTGGGGCAGTTATTTCATTGTCATGGTGTTCAGGTTTTAGCCATGTTTCTGTTAATACCACAATTTCAGGTTTATATTGGGCTAGTAGGGCATGGAGATTCTGTATTTTATTGAGAATGCTTCTTGCATTTATATTTAGAAGGAGAAAGGATGAGGTAGGTCTTACATACAGAGGATTAGAGTATATTGAATTAGTACTATTGAAGTTTTTAGGTCCTGGATTTGGGTGTATGTCACCACAACATGAGAGTTTTTGGAGTAGGTATAGATAAAGTTTATTTAGTTTATGGAATATTTTCACTAGTCTACGGGATGAGTGGGTTTCAGCTTTGGAGGTTGTATGTCTATGTAGACAGGAGGGTGGAAGAGTGGAGGAGGGGTCATCTGGTGGTGAAGGGAAATGGTTGGGTTTAGTGGGCCTTGTGAAGTCAGTTTGCCATGGAGGATGGGGGGTAATGTAAAGTTGTGTGTGGTAGGTGGAGAGGACAGAAAGTAGGAAGAGAGAAAAGAGGGTTAATGTGAGAAGGAGAGGCTGTGGAAAGTGGGTCTTGTTGGCAGGGAGCATATTGATTTTTGTGGGAGTGAGTGGGTGTGGATATGAGTCTTAATAGTAGTTGTTTGAGAGCAGTTGTAGAAGGTGTGTTTATCTTGTATTGGAGTGGGGGAAGATGGGTTAGTTTTGATTGGATAATTGGAAGTGGGGAGTGGTTGGGGGTGTGGAGTATGACTATAAATGTAATTGATATGGGGGTGGGTGGGAATGGGGGTAAGGTAGGGGAGTGAAGTGAGTGGAGCGAACAGAGCGGGGCAGCAACATCCAAGAGAAGTAGGTCAAGAAAAACAATCAGCAAGAGAGGTTAGTGAAGCTGAATAGGGGGCATCTGTATAGAAATAAACACTATATAGATAGTTTGTTCCTTTCAAGCTGATGATTATTTTAAATGCAGGCTTTACTGTTTAAAACATTATTCTTTGTAACGATACCTGTAAGTATGGTGCCAGTGGGTATTTATAAGGATGATATAACTTAGGGAGGGGACAGTGTACAGGATAGTACCACTGTTTGGGTGTGTGTACAAGTCTCTGAGGGACAGATTTAGGCTGAGAGCATGGAGATGAGTCAGGGAGGTAGGTGGGAGAACTGGTAGGGTTATGTAGAGGAAAGAGGCAGAGCAGTTATGCAGTATGAAGCTGTCTCTGGAAGAATAGAGACAGTGAGCTAATTTTATTGGTCTTTGGGGAATATAGAGAGAGAAGGGGGGGGTTGCAATGGTGAGTTTTAGCTGACCAGGAACCGCTTTGTTGGAAGGCAGAAGAATAAAAATCACAGGATTAAGACTAAAATACTGGTACACATACACTGAGTTTAGAGTGACTGTTGCTGGGAGGGATTCCACCGATGAGCAGGGTTCAGTGAGGGAGTAGATGGTCTTTCTGGGTGAATATTAGTCTTTGCGGCACTCTAGTGAGGCAAGGGCCCTGGTCAGTGTTCGCACCATTCAGTCGTGAGGTGCCAAGAGTCATGTCTCTATGTATCTCTCTCTCTCTCTCTCTCTCTCTATATATATATATATATATATATATATATATATTTATATATATATATATATATATATATATCTATATATGAGCATACACCTTTAATTGGGTACATGGTGGGTTGTTCTATTTCAACACATTCCTCCCTTTTGTGCTTTAACCTGTCTGCATACACAACTGGGATAGGTACATCCTAAGTAGCTTAGCATTAGATTACTCTGAGGATGGAGTACATGGTTGCGGGTTTTACTCCTGGAAGGTATTATGATTTTACCTCTCAGAGTAGGCACTGGTAGATAAAGTGTGAATAACGCACATTTGCGTGGTTGTGAGAAGGTTTGCCTGTGGTCTGCATGACGTTAAGCAAAGGTCAAACGTGTGAAGCGCTTCTCCATTTACTGTGTTTCAGCGCCGCTTACCATCGCGCAAACACATGGAAACCCACTTACAACTGCTTAAGTGTGCTTTAATCCACCTGCATCCAAAAGCCCTTATTCTGGCCCTCAAAATAACCTAACAGCCCTTGCAGGTCTTCAACCCAGGACCATGAACACCACACTCACTGACTTTACCACTAAGGCATCTGAGATATGTACGAATGTTATGGTGTTTAGAAGATACATTGTACTACAGACATTCCTCACTACTGAAGGCAAATGTGACAGTCAGTTGGTGTACATATGTCTGATACATGTTAATGTTCATATGTTTGTAAAAGTAGGTGTTGCAATGTGACATGACAGGGTGTATTATGAATGAGTAAGGTTCTTACTTTGTGTCCTTTTTATATTGTCCCCATACTCCATGTATGTCCCTCCAGTTCACGTATTAGACATCTGACCCAGACCCTCCTTGATGCATGATTGCATTACCCATCATTCCTCCCCCACCCCAATCTTCACATACACAACAACCACCCCTTCTATGGTGAATTAGGTTAATATTAATTGTTATAATACCAGAGCTGCATGTGTTTTGTGTACACTCCAATTCCTTTGGAGTGCTTCTGTGTCATGAAGTGTGTTCATAGATGTTTATATTTATGGCTATTGATGTAACTGTGTTTTATATATATATATATATATATATATATATATATATATATATATATATATATATATATATTGTTATATTTCATGTTAGTTTGTAACAGGAATACATCTGTAGACTGGAATGTGTTGGTTCACAAACTACAGTACATTACAATGTACTGTATATGTGTACACAAATCACTGTCCCATTTGTGGTAATTACAGTGAAATGCATATGGTATAAGGTGTACACCTTGGATGGCTTAGTGGTACGTCCCATGACTATAGTGTGCATGGTCCAGGGTTCGACACCTGCGTTGCTTTACAAATGTTTTGTACTGCAGAATAAGGCTCATTTAAGCAGTTGCAAGCATGTTAAAAAGTGTTTGTGTGGCATTATAGCAGCGGTTAAACACAGTTAAACAAACTTTGTAACGTATAACCTATCTGCGCAAACACGGCCACATCCGCTAACTACTCCAGATATATACATGTCAGTGACGTAACATCTCACTATGTGCTGACATAACATTACATTCTCTATTGACTGTACTCTCCTGCACACATGGCTTTATATGGGTGATTTGAATGTTTATTATACAGACGATTACTACCTATATATGCAAGCTGTGGTTAAGGTATACTTTTGCACATGATAAACATCCCATGCCTTTATTGGGATTGTAATCTTGAATGCACAGATACTATGTGGATGCTGTAACCATTACACTGTTGACATTAATGTTGCTTCCGCCTATTTCCTATTTAGATGATTTCTATGTGTAAGCTAGGCTAAGCAAAGGGCGGGAGCCCCCAGACTCACTGAGCTTCACATACTCTTGAAATAACAACATATAATAAATGTACTGTGAGACAATACATTACATTCCTAACTACATTAGGCATAGCCCCTCACTGACACACTTCAGGGGAAACCTTGTTGTGTGAATGGGTAACAGACTATACACCCCTGGGATCATGTGTCCCAGAACCATACAGCCAGGGGGTGGGGAAGCCTGTCCAGTTTGATAGCTGCAAGATCTGTTGGGGGAATTGAATGGTGTTGAATTGCCACATTAACATGCCCTCTTTACATAACTAAGTGCCCCTATCACCCTCCACAACCCCAGTCTTCAACAGCTTCCAGCAACTCTGCCTGGAATTGCTTCATTTGCTATGCTTGACAGAAGCTCAGTTACTTCATCAATGGTGTGGGGAAGGCCAACACACTGTTGCTATGCTTCTAATTGCCCTTGGGCAGATAGGTAGTAGGCTATCTGTGAACCTCTAACGTGCAGGCCATCACAGCCATAATATGTGAATAAACAGACCTTCAGATCACAATATACAGTGTGAACTCACCATGTAGTCAGGAAACAGTTGAGTACAGCAAGAACATACAGAACACTGATACTTAGTTACTCCAAAAGCCTATCTTGGAATCTAGAAGACTTGTATAAGTTTAAGGCTTTCTATTGCTTACCAGTAGGTTACCTACAGGGGAGATGAAAAACTAGCACAGATGGGGAACATGCATGCAATGATACCATACTGGCCTATGTGTCAGCCTTACACTTTGGAATACTGGCCAAGGCTATTGGTGCCACCATGGTGGCTTATTTAGGACAGTCTCAAAGGTGAATACCAGCTCTGTAAACAGCACAATAGCAGATTCAATGAGGATTATGCTACTCAACACCAGGGGTTGTGATCACAACATGCATGCACTCACAGCACTCTTCAGGATGGACAACATCAACATCTGTGCATTAACTGAAATCTGTCTTAAGGCTCCTGAGAGCACACCAGCACTACCAGATGACAACCCATACCACACATTTCAGCCACAAAACATGGACTGACAGACATGGAGGGGCTGTATCCATATTCATCACGGATACCTACACCTCTAGGTTAGTGGGGCAGCATGATACCTCTGTGATCATCCATGTGCAGCTAACATCAGCCACAACTGCAATGTGGAATGTGGCCTGCTACAGATCACTCTCCATGACCCAGGACCTCCACTCCACCTACCTGGAGACAGTGGAGAACACAACAGTCCTAACGCACACCCTGGCATTGGTCGATGTCAACTACCATACCATTAACTGGGAAACGTACTCCGGTACTCACTTCCAGGACCAGCACTTCCTGGAATGTATCACCTCATATGCCCTGTATCAGGTGGTAACCTCCCTAATGTGGGGTGGAAACTACAAGATGTGGTCATCACCAACATGGGCAACAGGTGCACCACAGCAGAGGTTAACCAGTTACTGGTTAGATCTGACCATGAACTATTCACTGTTTCCACACCCTAGCATCTCCCCCACTCACAGATACCACAGTGTAATACCTTTCCTACAGCTAAATGTACACTACTAGTGACAGGGGTGGGGGTATCACAGCCCCCTCACTAAGGGAAAAAACTGCTTAAGATACAGACAGATTTACAAATGCAGTCTATAAGTACCTACATGGATGTATGGATCATGCCGTCACTGGTAAACCAAGACTCACTCCTCCTAGACAAGGACTGGTGGTCCTCTGCAATATACTACAGAAGTAGGACAGTGTTCCAGACACACAGCAAATCCCATGAAGGGCAGACATCCATGACCACTATTAGTATGATACATAGGTCCCTCATGACATCATCCAAGGCTAACATCAGCAGGAGAATATGCAAGGATTCGAAAGATAACCACAAAGCCTTCTTTGGCTATGTCATGGATCTACATGGTGGCACACAGATTTGCACTGTGACGTTGAAATATAGCACAAATTATGCTGACTCTACTGATATCATCAACATCCTTGCAGATACATTTGGTGCATACTTCACCCCCAAAAGAGCCCACAACACTACCCGAAAGGTACAGTATCCCAACTATCACAGACACACAGGTGGAAATGGCCCTCTCTAACAGCAGAACACAGCATCAATGGAGGTAGATGTTGACCCAGACAGCATCTTGCAAACTGTACAAGACTGCCCCCCACCTAATTAGGCATTCCTACCTCAGCCTCTCCACAGGCTACAGGCCCATACAATGGCATGTGGCAATTGTTATTCCATTCCATCAAGGTGAAATCACAACTGACCATGGTAACTACCACCCCATAAGCTTGACTAGCCTCATCTGAAATGGTATGGTTCACATCCTCATGGCACTCATTAACAATGACATTGGTAACCATCGAACATGTGACCCAACCCAGGTCATCTTGTTTGAGTGCAGTTCATGCCTACTGAACCTGTGTGACATCTTACATACAGTCACCAAGATGTTAGATGATGGGGGAGGTGGTTCACCCATACTACCTGGACCTCACCAAGGCTTTTGGCACCATGCCCCACTCAGGTATTATTGATAAATGCACCAGCCTGTACATTCACCCATACATCACAGGTTGGGTTGCCAACGGGCTTACACACAGAACCCACATGGTATGACTAGTGGTCTCCAGGTCCAACTCTTGAACAGTCATGACTGGTGTCCCACAGGACTCAGTCCTGGGAGCCCTACTGTTTAGTACAGGCAAATGCAGGTGGACTATAGCAGACCATGTTTGGCAATGACTGCAAACTGGGATCCATGACTGATAGTCCAGCTGACACGGATATCCATCAAGGGGCCTCACAGAGAACATCACAGGGTGCCAATGACATGGCCTCCAGCCAAGTGCCACTAACTGCATGGTCATTCCATTGTTCATTGACACCCACATATTAACACATGAGTGGCAGCCACTTTAATACAGATGAGGTAATGGGGTATCTGGGGACTAAGGTAGATAGTGATCTCCCCTTTGACAATCATCTCTCCACAGTAGTTAGGACATCCTTATATGTAGGCCATCTGATTACTAAAGGATTCCCATCTAGTCATACTGGGGTTATAGTGCCCCTTTACTCATCACTCATCAGTCCCATCAGAGGGTATAATAACTCATGTGGGATGTACCTCAGAGGACACATTCAACAGCTGGGGGGTCCACGAATGTACCTCACCAAGGAGAATACTGGCCTCCAACATATGGCCTATGCAACCGGACTGAATAAACTCTTGCTTTACTCAGTGGCATCTCGTTTACCCAGAGATGATCTCCACTGGCCAACACAGCCATGTCGAACTCAGACTTGATGGGTATGCTCCACCTATGGGAATCCATGTAACAGTGAGCCACACACTGTAGTGAGATGACCTTGCCACAACAATAACCGGAAGATGCTGGAGGGACAGCTTCCTGTTGCAGACTCTCCCCATACTTTGGAACAACATCCCTAACTACATTATACAGAGCCCCTCACAAACACTCTGCAAGAGAAACCTTGAAGGTTGGATGGGGAACAGTAGATGCACCCCAGGGATCCCGCCATTGGCTCTGCTCCACAGAGGGACGGTTAAGGAATCAATGGGGTGGCAAAAGCTGACACATTTTGGCTGGCCTTATGAATGGCCTCTGGCAGTTGGCCAAGTACCTACCTATGAATCTATACATACAGTATCTGCATATGCTGATAGCTTAATTTACTGTTCAGGTGTTGACTTACCTTGTGCCAATGGCTGTTGTGTGTGCAATAGTTGAGGGCTGCATATGTTGGATGCACACAGTAGACTACCTATACATGACAATTTACAGGTAGTCTTGTGTGTGTGCTATCCATTTTTACTGTGTGTGCAGGTGGAGAACTGTGTCAGTCCCTAGGTGCCTACATTGTCAGTGTGTGTGCTATATGTTCCCTTTTTGCCAAGGCATAGGTATACTGGGCACGCCTCCATCTGCCTACTGGGGCTGGCTCAGGGAGTTCATGGTCTGAGTACCTCTGTGCCTGTGGGGCCCTTGGCAATGGTGGTGGGCTGTGAGGGCATTCACCATTCTGTCCCTGCTTCAGCTGTTTCTGCAGGACCATATTGTGTAACATTGCACACACTATGAAGATGTGAGCACATGTACCTGGAGAGTACTGCAAGGCTCCACCAGATATGTCCAAGCAATGGAACTGTGATTTCAGCATCCCAAACACACGCTCTATGATGATTCTGGTTTGTGCGTGTGCCTCATTATGGTGTTCCTGCATGGGTGTGTGCATTTCTGATGGGAGCCATCATCTACGGTTACAGTGCATAGCCAGCATCCCCCACCAGATGGCCATTTGAGATGTCCCCCCTGGCAAATAACCGATACAGCTGTGAGGCATGCCAGATGTGAGAGTCGTGATACCTTCCAGGGCTGCCAGTGCACACATCCATGATAATTCCCTGGGCATTGCACATGACCTGGCAGTTGATGGAGGGGTATCCCTTGCTGTTTATGTAGTGCCTACCATGCTCACCAGGTGGTGACTTGATGTGTATGTGCATGCAGTCTATTGCACCCTGTACCTCCAGGTATTCTGCTACATGGTGGAAGAGATGCATATTGCTGGCTAACTCCTCCTGCATTTGGGGGAAGTATATGTGTTCATTGGCATGTGGTAACATGGCATCCAGGAACTGGTGTAGTAGCCTGAATGCTGATGCCTGTGAGATACCCATGATATCTCCATCTGGTCTTTGAAAGATACCTGTAGCTAGTATTCTTAGGCTTACACATACCTTCATATCCACTGGGATGGGTTCCCCTCTGTTTGTTCTGGCTCTGAGATATGGCCGGCACAGCTCCACAAGTTGCTGTAGGGTATCCCTGTCCACCCTGTAATGCTCTACTATCTCTATATCATGTAGTCCCTGGTAGGTTACCCTGAGTCTAAACACTCTCCTCCTTCTCTGGTGCCTGCGGTGGTCATGTGCATCATCCTCCACACCACCTTCCGTCTCCAACACATGCTGGTGGATCAAAGCTATGGCAGCCCCTAATATGTACATAATAAAAGTTCCCCATCTGTATACACCACTGGTGCAGAGTGTATGGGAATACACAAATGTGTGAGGTGCTTTCACACTTTATAGTATTGTGCTATGGATGC
>NC_056733.1:1228211429-1228311429 GCF_019279795.1 Protopterus annectens
AGCTTTTGCTTTAACATTGGCTTGTTTGAATTCCATCAACCTTAATATTACCTGGAGATAAAGCATTATGATAAAAGGGATGGATTGCATTCCTGTTTATAGAACCACTGGGTTTGTTGTTTGGTCACACAGAATTTAAGCTTTTAATTTCATCTACAGCAATAGTTATCATATTTGTAGTTGTGTAAGGATTGTGTCCATTTCTGGTTGCAGCACTCTTTGTGCATGCTTTTAATGAACTTTGCATGTTTCTGTAAATACATTTGCTATGTTATGTAACTGGTTGAGTAATGTCATTGTCGATTAATAATATGTTACATTCACAAGTTTTCCTTAATTTTCTGATGCACGGAGTGAGTACCTTATTACTGCTTTCAGACTTTGAGATCAAATCAATTTGTTAAGCAGGACATTTTCATTATGTAGGCTGCATGCTCTTCTTTGTTTTTATGACTAGGGTAATTTTTGAAAGTTCAATAGTACTTCTGTCTATGCTGCATAGTTTATTAGCACTGCATATTGACCTTTTATTTCCTTGTATATTTACATGTGAATCTGCACCCTGTTAATAAGGAAGTAGTATAAGTCATTTAAAACTCAAAAGAACAAGTTTCACTTCATCTAAACTAATAAATCACTTTTCTAATGGTGTGTACATTTTTGTAATTTTGCTTTAATTTCCCTCAATTTACAACCAGATGATTTTTGCCACATGTTTTCCAATGGTTTATTAGGTTATGTGAGGAATTTTTGTTTTGCAGACCATCTGAGGTATGATAACAGAAGTTGCATATTGGCATAGCCAGGAAAAAAAAAAATGCACAGAGTATGCTTGGCTCACATATAGAATATGCACACTACAATCATCAATGCACATTATTATAATATTATGGGTTGATTGTTTTGGGAAAATGAGCTGATGTCCATAAACAAATGAATGACATACTATCTAGATAACTCAGAGACTTGCCCCCGGATTTACTATTCCTCCATTCAAGACTAGCTTAGTCCTGCATGGAGGCAGCCGTTTAGGAGCAGGACAGCAGCGCGCCATGCATAGTAATGAGGTGCACTGTCTGAGCTCCTAGGCTTAATGTGTAAGAGTGCAGGGGGCATGTCTGAGAGCAGACCTCTCAGAATATACACACCCCCACAATGAAGAACAGCAGAAAGGGGTAAGAAATGAGCAAGACTGCTCATAGGTGACTGCATATCCCCACCAACAGTCCCCCTTGTGTACAACAACAACAGTATATATAAATAAAATGAAGAAACACTTTATTTTTTTTTAAATCCGATTAAATCTAAACATAGGTGCACGGGTGTGCCCATCGCTTAGCTACAGTTAATGCAGCTTAAATGGCTGAAGAGGATAACAAGGAAGGCATATGCAAATGCAGCAGCAACAGTGTAGTGGTCAGAGAATTTGCCTCATGAGCAGGCATTCCCGGTTCACGTCCCACTGCAGCATGATTAATTTCCCATGGCAAAGCATGTTATGAGTATTATTTATGTTGCATAACCCACTAAATAACATATTTTCATGAACTGGAGTACTGCAGTAAATGCACATGTGAGATGTAAGTGTCATAATGAATAAGGCACTAGTAAGTAGGTTTAAGCACAAATAAGCAGTAGTAAGCATATTTAAGCACTAGTAAGTGGGCTTAAGCCCATTTGCGCGGTGGTAAGCAATGCCTACACAGGTTAAGCAATTCAGAAGCTAACAGAGTATAAGAAACTGTAACCGGAAGTGAGCAGTGTATACCACCACGCAAACCCTGCAAACCCGCTTACAACTGTTTTAAAGTGCCTTGATCACTCTGTATCCAACGGCCCATGTTCTGCCCAGCAAAAAACTAAACAGCCTCTGTAAGGCTCAAACCCAGGACCCTGCACATCATAGCCAAAGTGATTCACCATTAAGCCACGTCAGATATACATACTCCTTATGTTTTCAAAAACATATCATCCAGTCCAGTCATTTAACAGTACAGAGAATGTATTATAACATTTAGATGCATGTGTGTGTGTAAATATATTAATATCTAAACAGATATATATATATATATATATATATATATATATATATATATATATATATACATATATATATAGATATGTTGTATGTATGTATATATCTATATATATCTATATATATATATATATATATATATATATATATATATATACATAAATATATGTGAACATATATACATGCAAATGCCTACATCAATAGATATGTATGTCTACATTTATATGTCTAAATATATACGGCAGGTTATATATATGCCAGCAGATATATATTGATATATAAATATATATATATATATATATATATATATATATATATATATATATATATATATATATATATAGTAGATAACAATGGGGAAATAACAAAAACATATATGTCCACATGCAACATTAATGGGTTTGAGAGGGCCCAAACAATATACGTCTTGTATGAATAGGTATAGCCCCCACCCCTCCAACAGCCAAACACATCCCCCCTGCAATACACTACCAAGTGTTGCAGATCCCATAACCAGGACCAGACATGGCATGGGCATCACTAGGATATATATACACAGACACATATATGCAGATACAGATATACATATATATGTATACATATCTATATATATATATATATATATATATATATATATATATATATATATATGTAACTACACATACACATGCAGTGATATGTACATTAAACAGTTACCATCTTATCAACTGGAGATTGTATGAGCCACCCATACAAATGACATCCATTGCCTGCAACATATACCCACAGAGATATCAAAGGCTATAACACCACACAGATGTGCATACATAGGAAAGCTTTATTTGAGTACTATTACAATTGAATATGCCATGTCATATAGCTGTTTTGACATGGACATCTATATAAGCTGAGTAGTGCAACTGTGAAACAGGTGTAGTAATACAGTAGTCAAGAAATGTTAACAAATGTTGCTGTCCAGGCCAAGGCCATAAAGTACTACAATAGTAAAGACAGACTGGGCCACAGAACACCAAACAATCAATGGTAAGTAATGCAGGTGTATATTTCAGAAGCCTCAAACTACACTCTCTGGATTATCCCTAGGGGGTAAAGTACTAAGTTAATACACTGGGATGTAACTGTTACATAACAAGGCACAACTGACACCGTCATAATCACACTGAGAAACAAAACAGTCTCTATGGCATAGCAGGCTCTACAGGCATGCCACACCACAGAGTAACATACACTTCTATGTAAGTGCATCACCACAACCAATGTGAACACAGCCACAGCTACATATGGCATGCTAGCATATTATTACAGTATATGGACTATCTGTTCAACACCCACCTCATATTTGCCACCCACACACTAACCCTACATATACTGGGCCGCTACACAGTGCGGTCCGCTACCTGTCTGTGGCATGGAACATGTACGTGTATGGCCCTACAAACATGTAGGCCAATAAGGTAACATACAGTGGAGCAGCATGCAACATCAGACAGAACAGGACCAAGAACAATGACATCTACCATAGTCTGTACACAGGCCAAGGTACATATTAACAATACATACAATGCAGACAATCACCATAAGTACACAGACCTCAGTACTGTACACACAACCACAGAATTTCCAGGTTATGTCATCAAATGTAACCCCTACTATGCATTACTTGTGTAGCAGTCTGATATCTCACTGAGTTGTTACCAGATATGATGTCACTAATTATGGTGTACAGTACATATGCAGCCATTACTGTATGACATATGTACAAAGGTTGTCAGGGTTGTGGCTGGAGGCACATACACTGGGCCAATATTGACATGTTGCTTTGATAACTTCATACATTTACTGTTGTAACAGGGTTTATTGCACCATATGTCTTATGAGGGATTTGACGTTAGTAACTCTCACGGCTGTCACCATCTACAGTCTGCAATTCTCACACTACCTTCTGCAGTTGACAGATAAGTACTCAGTGGGTAACACCTGAAATAAAAGGCACCACACGTTAGCCAGTCTGCAGACGGCCCTGAAGATGGGTGTTCCCTCATTAACATAGCACTGACATGGCAGGTATGTAAACATGTAGGACAGCCATATCCACACACACCCTGTTAAACCAACATTACTCCAAATGCAGTATAGCAGCACTTACAGTCTGTAGTCAGGTCAGGCATATCCCTCTCCTGTGTATTGGCCTGTCTCCACAGTGTATGTTGTTAGAGGTACACCCCAATCCATCTGAGATGCTGTTTGCCAAACAACAGATTGAGTTCCTGCTCACAGTGAATGAAAGGCCCAACAGCAACATGATGTTCCTAGATATTGGTGTGTGTTTCCATGCAATTGGCTATGGGAATGTTACCACAGCTGTTCCACATGCAATCAGCTAGAGGAGGGCTGCAATTCATGCAGAGACCATCAGCTGATCCTGAGCATCACTTAAAATACACATGCTGCTGCCTAAGCAAAGCAGGTGTAAGTCTCCACATCCACCAGAGAGGGAGTAAGAGAGGCAGACAGAGGCACAGAAAAGCCAGGGAGGGGTGGGAGAGTAAAACATATGCATGTTTGTGTCACATACCTACCAGTACAGGGTATCAACTCCCCAATGACTATGCAGTGCTATCACATGTCCATGCAGTTATTGGATGCACCATATAGGTTACCTGTTGGGGAGCCCTCAGAACGTATATGTGATGGTGAGTGACATCTGCAATAGGGATATAGTAGCTATGTGGTAGGTGTAGTACCCGTCCCTGCCTGCATGAACAGGTGTCAGCATCAACACAGCCACACTCTCACAGGGACGCACACACATTGCCACACTTGGCAGGGCCAGGAATACAACTCATCACTAGTGGGATTGCCACAACACACTACTGTGCAGGTATCACATGCACCACAGAGGTCATACGGAGGTTATATGTGCAAAGGGTATGTGGAGCTGTCTGACATCAGACAGCATGCTTCAGTATGCCAATGGGGGTTTTAGTGAGTGTGAATGTGGTCATATGCATCATATACCACCCACACAGACGTGGGTGACATTACTGACATGCATGTGTGCACTGCTCCATTGGTGTTTTATGGTTGACGGTGTCAGATGGCTATACAAGCCTAGGTGATGGGTATACCTTGGCATCAGGCCACATGACAATGGTCTGTATTGTGGCTCAGGCCTGTAGTGTCTGGAGTTGCCCACACAGGTGGATATTGTATTCACCATCCAGTAACCTGGGTGACTACTGCATGTGGCCAATGCTGTGCATTGCTTGCCATGTATGTATTCCTTAGTCCATGACATGCACAGTGTCTGAGATGTGCACACCTCCCACATGCATATACAGTGGCATGTGGAACTGTACCTGGGGTGTTTGGCCTATGTTGTGTACACTGATCATTATCATCAGATGTGCCAGTCCTAGCCTCATGTGGTGGGAACTGTTCATGGACAGCTGGTTGGCCCTGCACCTACATTGATAGCATGATACCAGTATTCCCTGGTGTCAGTGGCATCTGTCCATACAGGGCTTGTGTTTCAGGCATGTTATGTCCTTTGTGGGTCACATTTCATGGCACCACAGGTGTTGCAGGTGTCCAGTGGGGAACATGGGGAAGGTGCACTGTCGGCATGTACATGCCTATTGGACTGATGGATAGGGTGTCATGCCCTCTGTAGCCCACTGCAATCACACCATGGTTACTATGGAGGAAATAAGCAGGGTACTGCCAAAATAGTGGCTGTTGTCCAGCCAAGTGTGTGTGTGTATGAGACATGGGTTGAGAGTGTACCCTGGGTAATACAAGGCTTGCTAATGTTGTTCAGCTGGCATTGATGTCACATTTAGGGGTATGGATTTGCACCCCAGCCTCTTGGCTATTTCACATCTGTTATCACTGTATGGTGGACATTGTGATATATACTTGGCCCACTATATAAGAAGCTTGCAAAACCCACTCCACATTGAGTCCAGTTGTTACACACTCACAATCGCCACCACACAGGATATGAATGACAAACACACACACACACACACACACACACCTGTCATGTCAGGGATTAGAACTCCTCCCTAACTGGTATATTACACTACAACACTACACAGTTATAGGATGCACCACAGAGATTACTGGGGCACTCTTTTCCCCAAGGTGTATTTCACAGTGAATGACATCAGCAGTATTGCCTAAGTAGGGCACATGAATTGTAGTGAGTGTGACTAGCCTAAAATGCATTGCTTCCTACACAAACATAGAAATACACACAAAACATCCACCAGTGCCATGTGTGGGGATAGAACCCCTACCAGAGTTCTATATCACGCTACAGTATGATGCTGTTATAGGATGCACCACAGAGATTATTGGAGTTCTCTTTCCCCAAAGATGTATTTCACAGTGAATGACATCAGAAGGATTGCCAAAGTAGGGCATTTTAATTGTAGTGTGTGTGACTAGCCTAAAATGCATTGCTCTCTACACTCACACGCTACCTAACTATTCTATCACACTATAGAAGTGCACAGTTATAGGACATGCTAAGGAGATGACTGGGCTACAACCTTCCCAGAGGTATATTTCTATGTGGATGACATCAACAGCCATGCCATAGTAGAGAATTTGACTTGTAGGGAGCGTGACTACCCTTAAAAGCATTGTTCTTTACACAGCCAGACACACAAACACAGTTGCCATGTCTGGGATTGGAACACATACCTAACTAGTTTATCACACGACAGCAGTACACAGTTATGGGATGTGCCACAGAGATTACTGGGCTGCAGCTCTCCCAAAGGTGTATTTCACAGTGGATGACCTCAACAGGCATGTCATAGTAGGGCTATGGGGAGGGCAGTTTGTGTGCATGGGCCATAATCCTTTCATCTAGAGGTTGAAACACCACATGCGGGCACACACAGGGTCATATTCCACAGGTATGTGAAGACAGCTGCTAGATGACTACTTCCTTGTACAGTCATGTTGCACAGCTAGCACATGCATCACATAGTCTGTAATGCTGACAGATACCAGTGGCTAGTATCTACAGTGAGTGACATCTGATCGTCATGCGGTTGTGGGCCTTTGGCTGTGTGCTGGGTGGGACAGGCCTGGATGGCTCCTTGTCACAGTTACCCTCTTCCACACATCTATGTACATCTACCGTTGGCTTATTATACTGTGTTGTCCATAGATATATGTCTGTATTCCTTTCCACTGTGTGTGCACAGCATGTGTGGTGCATACTGAGGAATGTCTGCACTAACATCTGCAACTGCCAGATATGGCTGGTCCACTGGTGTTTGCAGACATGGCCTTCATGTGTTTAAGTGTGTGAGCATGCCCAGTATGACCTTTCAGTATGTTGTTGACTGACAGTGCCTTCATTTCTCTAAGTGAGTGAGCATGCCCAGTATGCTTGTCTGTATTGAATGTGTGGATCAAGTCCAGGTAGTCTGTACTTCAGTGCTGACCTATGTGTTGTACACCTACAGGTAGTATACTGTTTCTGCAGGGTATCCATTGATCATTTGGCATTGACTGTTACTACATTCAATATTGGATGGGGGGGCACACTTGACTATTTCTACATTACTACACAGGATTGGGGGGGCACACCTGACTGTTACGATATTTCTACATAGTATGGGGGGCATACCTGACTATTTCTATATTTCTACACTGGATTTGGGGGGGGGGGCATACCTGACTGTTACTACATGTCTACGTAAGATGGGGGGGGGTACACCTGACACTTGTACAAATTTGCTATGACTGTACTGGTATGTCAGGTACTCCATTTCATTCTGTAGTCTTACCTATCATGCTGACTAAAGGCATACCAGTGTACTACAGATCTTAGCTTTTATTTACTACATATTAGTTTCTGACTTCCTACCCTTCAGAACTGATGTCCCACTGCCTGACCTGCTGTAGTCTGTCTGTGTAGGCCTGGGGGGGTACCCATAGGCCTCATTCAGAGGCCATAGCACAGCCTTTGTTTGTGTTTGTCTACACCTGTCCTGTCGGATGTGACTGTTGTTGGGTATGGGAACCCCTCTGACTGGCATGTGTGAGTCACTTACCTTGTGGGTGTCCCAGTATTGAGGGTGGTGCTGCAGGGCTGCCTATGTCGGATGCACATAGTACACTCCCTACACATGGTTGAGCACAGGTAGTGTAATGTTTGGCATCCCTTTTACTGTATGCGAGAGCCAGAGAGAGAGGTGTTATTCCCTGGGCCCCTCTTGTGTCAGTGTATGTGCTATGTGTTGCCTCTTTGTCAAGGCCAGGGCATACTGGGCATGCCTCTTTCTGCCTACTGGGGCAGGCTCAGGTTGTTCCTCCTCCGAGTCACTCTGTGCCTGTGCAGGCCTTGGCAGTGGTGGGGGGCTGTGTGACCCTGTCCCGTGCTGTTCCTGCTGCAGCTGTTTCCGCAGGATCATATTGTGTAGCATGGCACATATGAGAGCAATTTGGGTACATGTAGCTGATGAGTACTACAAGGCGCCACCGGATGTGTCCAGGCATAGGAACTGTGACTTAAGCATCTCAAACACACACTCTACTATAATTCTGGTCTGTGCATGTGCCTCATTATGGGGTTTTTGTTCGGGTGTGTGTGCATTTCTGATGGGTGTCATCAGCCACGGGTCCAGTGTGTATCCAGCATCCCCCACTAGGTGACCGTGAGGGATGTCCCCATTGGCAAATCTCTGGTACAGCTGCGTCAGATGCCAGATGTGGGAATTGTGATAGCTTCCAAGCAGCCAGCACACACATTCATTATTATGCCATGGGCATTGCACATGACCTGGTAGTTGATGGAGGGGAAGCCCTTGCAGTTGATGTAGACCCTACCACGCTGACCGGGTGGTGCTTTGATGCATATGTGCATGCAATCTATAGCACCTTCTACCTCAGAGTATTCTGCTATTTGGTGGAAGAGATGCCTATTGCTGCCCAACGCCTCATGGGTGTTGGGAAAATATACGTGTTCACTGGCATGTGCTGACATGGCATCCAGGAACTGGTGGAGTACCCTGGATGCTAATGCCTGTGAGATCCCCATCATATCCCCAGTTGGCCTTTGAAAGGTAACTGTAACTAGTATTCTTAGACCTACACATACCTTGGTATCCACTGGGATGGGTTCCCCTCTGTTAGTTCTGTGTGTCAGGAGTGGCCGGCACAGCTCAACAATTTGCTGTAGAAGGTCCCTGTCCACCCTATAGTGCTCCATTATCTCCAGCTCATGGAGCTCCTGGTAGGTTACCCTGGGTCTGTACACTCTTCTTTATCTCCTCACTGTGGATTGGTTGACAGCATTCACATCCTCATCACCCTCAGCCTCTTTCACAAGTTGTATGATAGCTATTGCAGCCCCTATCATTTTGCTGTTGTTAGTGTTAAAAGTTCCCCACTTGTTTACACCAGTGGTGTAGAGTGTGGGAAAAAACAGAGGGGAAGGTATTTGCATAGTTTATAGTAGTGCTCTGGGCTAGGCTGGTCAGCTGCCTGTGTAGTTGGCTGATTCTGATACATTTCACCTGCCAGCTATGCTAGTTCTCCTTGGTTACCTTCCTACTGCTGTTTTCCCTTCCCATTGCCTTCCTATTTAAGCCCGGGGGCATGCTGAGCAAACAGAGTGCTCAAATGTGCACAGTGCTGTTATTTCCTGGTTTAACTTTTTGTTAAAACCTTTAAAACCCAGTGCGTGGTGTGCACACCCACTTAGGCAATGTAAAGAGTGCTAGGCAGATTCAGACATACCCCCTAGCTTAGCTGTGCTAAGGTAGGAGCAAACTCGGGCCACAGGGCTCCAATCTGCTTACAGTATGCCTGACACACACACACTCATGATATCAGCTAACTCCTAGGCTTGCACCAAGCTAGTCATACTCTTACACTGTTGGGACCTGACTAGCATGCTGGGGAAAACTGGAATTCACTATCATTCCCTTCATTTGCATAGGATTGCCTGCTAATGCTAAAAAACAACAGTTCACATCTCAGTTGCATGTGCTATTCAGTTTTTGTTGTCTGAATTTTCCCTGTTAACTGTCTGTGTCTCTCAGTTGTACTAAATGGCCTCTGGGGATTACACCTGTCATATACAGGCATTCTTACACATTCAGTATATGGTACACGGTGTGGGTAACAGTGTTTAATACTACAGTACTATTACGTGATTGCATATCTACATTACCATATGATACCAGGATATACACATGCAGTCCAGCAGTTAAACCTGTTTTGTCAGGCTATTACACTTTTATTGACTTACAAACAATATGAGACTCTTCCTACCATATTCTCTAGTGTATGCAGTACTTGCCTTGAGCAATACAGATTTTATACAAGCAATTAATTTACTACTACTTTTATTTTTATTTCCTATGACAGTAAATGCATGAGTACTGCCTCACGTCACAACCTCGCCAGGCGACTGATGTGGGCCTCCTGGTTCATGACTCACTCCATTGCAGCTGTGGGGGACATAAGAGGAATATTTAGCTATACCTATCCATGATATACCTGAGCTGGCAATTATTACACACACATAGTGGGGTGATACTTACAGCTGGAACATCCCCTAATGCTCTAGCCTCTTGGAGCCACTCCTTCAAGAGGTCCCCTTATGCCGCTTCAGGTCAGCATAGTGGTGCCTGACCTGCTCACCAGTTCGGGGTATGCCAGTGACACTGGTGAGTTCACGGGCGAGATGGTCCCAGGCCTCCACCTTATATTGGGATCCCTGGTACTGGACTTGCAGCATTCTCTGAGCATGGTCATTAACCAGGAGTCCTGCCATGACCTTGGATGCCTGGCTGCACCAGCGCTGCACCCAGAAATGCACACCTTCTCACCTTACTGCCATAGTGCCTGCAAGGGAAAGCTTCAACCAGTTATGAGATGTATTCCCACCTTTTGGGTTTAAGTAGGGCCAATTTCCCGCACTTTTCCATGATTGGCTGGTTTTGAAAAGGCTAAGCTATGGGCAAACCTGCTTACCTAGGGTTGGCATTGTTTAAAGGGGTATACCACTGGGCACAATAAGTTAGCTGGTCTGCACAGTGCTCACACCTCCTAAGCTGGCCTGTGCAATGCTTACATTAGACTTTGCATTATAATGCCTTTTTGGCATTGAGTTATTAATCATTACACCTTATATGTATGCCTGGTATCTATGCTTAATGTGTACGTACACTCTGTGGCGTCCTTTTGTTTTATTGGGGACTTCAACACTCTATTACAATTACACCTCACTTCTGGGCGTACTGCTCTACTCCAGTTCACATATTTATGTTATGTAGTGGGTTATGGAACATATGACTGTATACTGATTCCTTTCACAGGTTCAGTTTGGTTATACTATGGTGAAGAATTGTTTGCTGCTACCTCATTCTTCTGTAATTCTGTGATGGCTTGTTGGTTAACTACTGTGACTATGGTGTATAGGGTCCTGGGTTTGAGACCTGCAAGGCTGTTTATTTTGCTGATGGGCAGAACAAGGACCATTGGATACAGAGTGATTAAGGCACTTTTGAGCATTTGTAAGCGGGTTTGCATGACAGTAAGCACTTCTAACTTGCCGTTACATCTTCTTACAGAGAGTTAGCTTCAGAATTGCTTAGCCAGTGTAGGCAATGCTTATCGCTGTGCAAACGGGCTTAAGCCCGCTTACTAGTGTTTAAATATGCTTACTACTGCTTATTTGTGCTTAAACCTGCTTACTAGTGCCTTATTCATTATGACACTGATACCTCACATGTGCATTTACTGCAATACTCCAGTGCATAAATAATTGTTATTTAGTGGGTTATGCAACATAAATATTACTCATAACATGATTTGCCATGGAAAACGGAATGTGCTGTAGTGGGACTCGAACCGGGACTGCCTGCTTGTAAGGCGAATGCTCTGCCCAATACACTCTTGCTATGCTGCTTCATTTGCATATATCTTCCTTATTATCCTCTTCAGCCATTTAAGCTGCATTAATATTAGCTAAGCGATGGGCACACCCGCGCATCTACGGTTAGCTTTAATCTGATTTTTAAATAAAAATAAAAGGGTTTCTTCATTTTATTTATATATACTGTTGCTGTTGTACACAAGGGGGACTATTGGTGGGGATATGCGGACACCTATGAGCAGTCTCACTCATTTCTTAGCCCTTTCTGCTGTTTTGCATTGCAGAGGCGTGTATATTCTGAGACCTCTCAGACACACCCCCTGCACTCTTACACTCTCCTGTAAGATTCGAAGCTCAGGCAGGGTGCCTCATTAATATGCATTGCGCGCTGCTGTCCTGCTCCTAAACAATCTCTTCCATGCTGGAGTAAGCTAGTCCTGCATGGAAGATTAGTAAATCTGGGGGACTACATCAATTAAATCAGTTTTTTTGAGATATAAATAGGAAACTAAAGAACACTGGTAACGTATTCTTTGAATGTGAGAATTTGCTAATGTTTTGGTCAGAAATTAGACACTGTAAAGTATTATGCATATTTACAGTCCTCAACTGTTGGTTCATGCCCAGCATGTACAGGTTAATCTGGCACATGAGTAGCTTGGTATTGTGTACCCCAGAAATATCAGTGTGCTGCCAGAAATGTAGGGAGCTGTTAACATATAAATGATAATTTTACCTGAACATATCTAGATAATTATAGAAAAGTAGAGCTGTCAGTGTACCATCTCAGCAGTAGTGTGTCTGAGCAACTCTCAAAATATGTAGCAGTAACATCTGCATCCTGGACAGTTTGTATGTCAGATACAGCTCATGTATATAAAGATCTAGCAAAACCCATTACACAATTTAAAGACAATTGGGTAGTGTAATAATACATGTAGGGGACATATAACTGCAGTTAATAGGAATGTAGTGTAAACTAGAAGGATATGTAAGTTAATGGAGCTATCTTTTTCGACGTACTGTATGTGCATAAAAAATGCAATTCCACACCTCAATGGGTATGTCTAATCTCAAAACATTTGTTGGGACATATGTCCTATTGGTTTATAAATATCTAGATTTATTTTGATGCATGTGACCTGTTCTAATATCACAATATTAGTGGGCTGTTGCCATCAATTAAACCTGCATGCTGTTGTAATGTCCACTGTTGTTCTATATATGCATGTCTTATGCTTGCTGTTCAACTGTTGGAACTCTGGTGTGTTGGGTTAATGGGAATATTTCTGCATGCTGTTATAACTAATTGGGAATGCTGTTGACTGTTACTAACCCATATTTTCATTAAATCCTCCAAAACATAGAATGTATGGGAAGGCCGGTCCCAGCGGACGAGCCTGTCCCACCTCAGCTGGCGATGGCACCTGACACCAGCAGGTCCGGTGCCCAGCCTGGGACCTCCTCCTCCATTGGCCCTGTGCCACCTTTGGGTGGAAGCGCTGCATGGGATGGGGCTCATCCCCCCCCATGCAAGTGTGGGCAGAGGATTGCCACCTATTACCCTCCGAATGGTCCAGGCTGTGGTTCGTAGAGAGATTGAGTGTTCTGTCGCTGATCCTCTACGCCAGCTTGAGGCACGAGTGGCATGACTCACGGGTGAGCCTGCCCCTCCTATGCAGCCCCCAGCACAGCCACCCTCTGGGCTGTGAAGGTGCAGTGGTGACTGCCCATGGGTGGGGATCTCAGTTCCACTGTTGCCATCTGTGGGTTCATGGGCTTGTGATTTCCAAACATCCTTCCCCGTCAATGGTGTTCACCCACCACATGTGTCATATTCCACCCCTGTATGTGTCTTGTTTGTCTTGTCTGTTTACCTCCCCAACCTACCTCCCCAAATATACCTACTTCCCCTACCCCACATTCCACTCTCACCTGAAAAAAAAGGGCAATCTGCTCCCAAAAAAATACGCCACATACATAGCTGCCCATTTTGCACATGTCTGCTGGACACATAAATGTAATTTAATTGGCAGTACAACATACTTTGTTGTCCTCACCCCTCTCTCAGGGGTGGAAGGTTTCATATTTCCCGCCAAATTTATTGCATATGCACAGCTGTTGCTGTTAAAGAAATGGGCAGTTATGGACCTTCCCTACACCCATCCTGCACATCCCAAGCTGTTTTCCCTACAGTCTTTCCCTATTTGTGCCCCTTTTTCACCACTTTCCTATCTCCCCATTTTCTTTTCTTTCAAAGAAATGAGCGCAGGGATTAGCGGGAGTAAGCACTTTTAAGCAGTAATTAGTGGGTTTGTGTGAGTGTGCGCTTCTGTGTGCTTAGCTAAGCATTGCTAAGCATCGCGCAAACCCACGCAAACCCACTTACAACTGCTTAAAAGTGCCTTAGTCACTCTGTATGTGAGGGCCCTTGTTCTGCTCAGTAGCAAAATAAAACACCTCGGGCAGTCTCGAACCCGGGACCTTGTACACACTACACTGCATGAAGTACCACTAAGCCACAGTAGATATACAACAACTTGGTGCTGAAATAAATATATCATGCATCAGAGTGACTGAATGTAAAGGAAAAATAGGAATGCCAAAACACACAACTTGTTCTGTGGATCTTTACCAGCAGTTGTTGTAGAATTACATTACATGACTGTGATAAGAGAAGCAGCCATTCTAGCAGGAAATAATGTTACAGCAGCACTTTACAACCCCCACACAGTATCATAGCAGGGCAAACACTGGCATATCTGATTAGGGCAGAGGCCATACCTCCCAAGTGTGCCTAATTTTCAGGGATGTTCCTGATTTTGAAACAAATTTAGCTGTGTCCCACTGAATCCCTCTGAAAAATACTGATGTTGGCCAGAAAGGTGGTGAATTACACTTAATGAATAATGACAATAAGTAAGAGTTAGACACTGCTTGTACTTCAGAAAAGGTGTATTAATCCATATGCTCTGGTTCTCTCAAAGTCCAAACTTAATGGCACTAATATTTTAAAGGTGTACCTCACTTTTACCTACTTTTCCCTGAGTCTGTTCAAATATGTACCTGAGTGTTTGAGAGGCCTGGCAAAGGCAGAAACACACAGGCATATCAGCTTTTCTGCTGTTACACACTGTACAAATAGCTTTGGAAGGAGTTCCAGAAGTATACCCTTATGTAGGAGTACAACACTGAAATACCAAAGGATGTAGCCATGTACTGGTAGCAACCAACTGTAACAATGACATTGTTCCAGTGCTGAAAAGACCGGTGTGGTGAACAGACAAAGAATAACAGGCAAACCTCTGGCTACCATGTGGATAGGTCCACAGTTGGGAGCTACGCAGACAGACCATTTGCCTTGATAAACTAACAGGTACACAGCAACCCTTTAAGTCCAGAAAGATAAAATTCATACAATAATACATAATGCTCTCTGCACGTCTGCACCCTACCCAAATGTAAAATATACCTGTGTGTTCAGGGTCTACCAAGGATGTAGGTAGCCATACGCAGTACTGAAATTTGTCCAGTTTTCTTGAACAGCCTGTGCTAATGTCAACACTAAAAAAGCACAAACTGTTCAGAAGTGAGTAAATTAATATTCACAGTATAGCAGTTCACAAACAATTCATGTGCCAAAGGAATACATCTCAATAACTAGTTCTGTATGGCAGTTAATTGTACAATTATAAAAGAAAGTAATACTCCCATGTATCTTGGGTTAGCATTTTGAGGGGTGAGTACAATTCTACACTGACAAGTGTGTACTGGAAGTACATTCAGGTCTGAGTACAACATTTAAATCACTGGCTACACCCCTGGCTTCAGATATAAGAACTATACCAACCTTCTGCCTTAAATAATGATGTCCACAGCAAGCAAGTATGATCCCCATCTTGGAAAGCTGAAAGGGCCATACCTACCTGAGTTAGCAATTGATATCATTGGGTTGCTATGACAGTGATTACTGCAATTACCACACAGCAGGCTGCATGCAATTAGCAAATGGTGGCCACCAACTGGTGCAGAGGCCATCACATGCACATGTGCAAATACCTATAAAAGCAAGCTGTAATTGCTGCCAACAAGCTCAATCACTCTATTGCAGAGACTGATAGAGCGAGAGACAGAGAGAGAGAGAGAGCCAGTGAAAAGCAAAAGGAAAAAGAAAAATAAATAATACCAACTCATACAAAGGAAATGTATGTAACAGATATGTATTTACTGGCATGTAGTAGATGTTTATGAAGAGTACTCTACATAATGTGAACCATTCATATGTGGCAGAAGTATGTATCTATGCACAGATGTCCTGCTTAACTACTGCCATGGACAATTCAGTGTGTACCTGTGGGTAGTGGGACATAACTGTGAAATGTGTAGCTCAGCATTAAATGTCAAACATCTGATCCATGTTATCTGTGTTCTGTACAATAGTGTGGCCAATGACTGTTTGGGGGATTAGCCCAAACATTTATATAAACATGGGTGTGACAGAGTAACACATGCATGATAGTGTAGCTTAGCATTGGCAACTACTGTACCAGGCTAGTATGCTAATCTAGCATTTGGGGCTATATATACACCCTCTAATGTTACTGTGTGTTCCCATGTGACACCTGTTCATGTTGCAGCAAGGCCCAACAGTTCAGCTGTGAGGTCCAGGGACTTACAACAGTGTGGACCTTGTGTATGTATGGCACACACATACGGAAAGATATATATGTGTCATATATATTAACATCTGTATATGTGCATAGAGCAAGGGACATATTGCAACTGTTTGTGAAGGGTGGACATATATATGTTGGTGAAGGTTGTTATGTGCATATTTGTATGTAGATTTTAGTGTGTGACAAACAAGACAGCATACAGTGCTGGTATATGACGTGGTGGTTAAACACTATGGGTGTTTTGTTCAGTTTGCAATGTTACAGCCAGTGAGGCCTGCTAAAGCTACCTGGGCTGTGAACACGTTCAAAGCATTTCTCACAAGACTGTGCGATATTATTACATTACTGTATACCTCATATCCTTTGTATAATTTATATTCCCACCATGAAAGGTGGATTGTATATGTGCCTATATGTATATGTACACCAATGGATGTGTATATGTATGTCTATCTATATATATATATATATATATATATATATATATATATATATATATATATATATATATATATATATATATATATATATATATATATATAAATATATATTAAGATAATATCTATATCTATATATATATATATATATATATATATATATATATATATATATATACATACACAGATAGTCCTATATACTCATACACACCCACATCTACTTGTTGCAATAGTTTCTATGTAAAGTTGACTGAGTGTGATGGTCAATGTGTTGGTGAATATGTCAAAGATGTGTATTTGTGGGATAGCTTAGTGGGAAACTGTTTGTCATGGTATTATGGATCCTTGCTTTGATCCCAGCAAAAGCTGTGTATGCTGTTGCTAGGCAGATAAAGCACTATGGCATACAGTCTGAGGTAGTCACTTGGTGTTAACTGGGGTGTGTCATTGGAGGCTAAAGCACTACATGTATGCTTATTGATTGGTACTGATGTTGAATCCAAATCCTGTATGTACTGTAGTACTGCTTGAAGCTCTGGGCCTAAACAGCAAAGTTTGGTGTATGTCCACATTGCTTGGAACCACTGTTTTGTGTGGTCCCTGTAGTCATTACAGATTACATTCCTCAAGCTTAAGGTTTTGTAATTACTGACACACAGTACTGTATGGCACACACGTAAAGCTTATCTGGGTTGCCATACCTTTGTGTCTTGTAATTATGTCTGATGTGTGTGTGGGTATGCCTGTAACATGACCTCTGTCATATGTGTGTTAAAACATATAACTGCGTATCTAGCAACATTTATAGTTTACTACAGCAGTATGGTACCTATATTCACAATTGTGCACATATTTTGGCCATGGGTTTGCCACCAACAAGTTGTGTGGTATAATGGTAATACTGTAACTGGACCTTACAAACATTGCGATGGATGACATATTTCTTTATGCATTGGCTTGATCTATATCTGCTGTGGCTAGGTGGTGCATTGTGTTGCATACAGTGTGCCAGGTACTCTTGTATAGTCTTATATAGTGATTTTATTTTGTTGCTGTGCAGAACATGGTTTATTATATAGAGTGTGCCAGGCACTTTCAAGCAGTTGTGGGGTGAGCACTGATAAGTGGTAGTGAAAGTGTTTAATCTCAGTCAGCTACTAGGTTGCTATATATGGCAGTTCAGTGATATCTGTACTGTATAATGTTAAAATGTGCCATATGATTAGCTCATACATATGTTTTCTTTATGTCTTCCAGGGATCATGGCACACCATAGAAATCCTAGCTACAGTAGTGCTGAAGATGAGATTTACACCAGTTGTATGATTCAGCACTACAGCCTACTATTCTCCAGAACCAGCCAAGACCAGCAGGAGCGTATTTCAATGTGGCAAGATGTTGTCCGGAGGCTAAACGAAGTAGGCCTGCATAACCGGACATATGAGCATGTACGCCTCCAGTGCAGTGATTTACTTAGACATGTCCGTCAGCATGCTTCTGATGTACAGAGACAACAGCTTGCAATGGGTGGTGGGGTTAACATCCATCCCCCCCTCACCAGAGTGGAAGAGCTGCTCCTGAGCCTGGTGGCACCTGCCCAACAACAACAGCAGCAGACATTTACCATGATTGAGGTTGGAGCCACCCAGCAAGAACACATGGAACATGCAGGTAACATGGCATATCTGTAGTCTACTGTTACCTCTATTGGTAGATCATGCATATGTGAGATGTATACTGTGTAGTAAAAAGATGTGGAGCCTGTTGTTGTGCAGTACTGATCATTTGGAACATAATCTGTAGGCCTGTGAATGTAAACTTTTGTACTGTAAGATTGCAAACCCACAGTAGCAATGCCACAGTTATCGCCACTGACAAACTCTCTCATATCTATGTAGGTCCCTCTGGTGTGACAGCAAGGCAGCGGACAGATGCTGGTGAGTGTGTTCTATATTTATTATTGCAAATAAAAAGTGCATGTCATAGTTAAGGTGTAGGCCATGTACACATATAATACACCTACCCATAATGCATGCTGTGCATGTTTGCTGTGTGACCACGCACATCTCACTAATATGATTAGCTGCCTCAAACACATGCAATACACAGACCATCTCAAACAAATGTGGCTACAGTGTAGTGGCCATTAGGTAGGCAGAGTCGATACACTACATGCACATAACATACACAACTATGTCATACACAGAACATGTTAACATGCTACACATAAAGGATTCACAAACCCTCTGTAAAGTCGCACTCCAGTATCCCAAATGTCATCTACACAGCACACATAATATACCTGAGGGGTAGAGGCCTATCATGGGGCAGTGAAACACTCTGCAACACACAACACATTCATGTTAGGGAATGCTCCTTATTGGCCTCCTTACAAACCCATGTAACAACTGGTTGTGAAATGGTGAATGTAGCCATGGTAGTGCAGTTCCAGTACAGCATGATAGGTGCTGGTTTGGGACACATTTGTAGCCTTGAGTGACCACATGATGCTTCATGATAATGGCTTATGGTACTACACCCCATCCAGTTATTGCAACCACAGTACTACACATAGCTTTCATTGCTATACACCTCAATGTTGTGTGCCTGCAAACATATGCACCTCTAAACAATAGGCATACCAATCACCATTTGCACAACTGACACATATATGTCTGGTGATGCTATTGAGTGGCTAGGTCATATGACACACATTGGGTATGTGTGATGTTTAAATTTGCAGTTGTGTTTTAGCATGCCATGTCATGGATGACACTGGCATGTCCACAATATGATCTACACTCACCATAACTACTGTACATTGGGTATGTGGACCAATGGTATTCCATCAGTTATACATGCACCACTGATCTTGTGTGTATACACATCATGCATGAGCTAAAACTGTGTCCACAATTATTTGCTAAAGACACAGAGGCTCTAATCAGAATTGGATATCTATGTGACACACGGATACATATCCAGCCATGGTATGTAGACCTGTGAGTGATGGTGCACAGTACATTGCAGTGTTTTGAATACTTGCACAGCAATGTTGTGTCCATGTATGCATTATGTTCCAGGGTGAGGCCAATCACCGAACAACAAAACACATGCATCAAAGCCATGTATACTGTTAGTAACAAGGACTGTCTACACTTGCACTGCATGCTGTTGAGCAACACATGTCCTGCATGCTGACATGTGTGATATGACTGTTTTGCTTGTGATACTGTACCCACCATCAACTGCTATTGAGTATGTTCTGAGATTGCTGGTGGTGTGTGTGTGTGTGTGTGTGTGTGTGTGTGTGTGTGTGTGTGTGTGTGTGTGTGTGTGTGTGTGTCTGTCTGCTTTAGTGAGGAGTGTATTTGTGTGTGTGCATGTGTGCATGTGCATGTGTGCATGTGTGCATGTGCAAGTGCATGTGTGCATGTGTGCATGTGTGTGTGCATGTGTGTGTGCATGTGCATGTGTATGTGCATGTGCTTGTGTGCATGTGCATGTGCATATGTGCATGTGCATGTGTGCATGTGGTCTGACATCATGTGCAGGTCTTAAAGTGTGTTTCCTGTTTTCTTCTCACAGGTGCTGAGGTGGGGCTGGTTTAATGCAGCAGGGAAACTGATGTTGCTGACAGAGATAGTGATAATTAGGATAGGTGTGTTGAGGCACAGGCAGGTTTGTCAGGGTCTGTTGTTGGGCCACCAACTGACAGTACACAAGTCTCCACCCCATCCATGCACACAGTCATACTGCTTGTACATCCATCATCACCAATGCCCTTAGCAGAGGGACAGTGTACAGTTGGCACTGGCCAGGACAGTGTGGTATCTATGGCACATGCATCAGGACACAGCAGCCATAGCCAGATGTCTGGAATGGTACCACATAGGCAGATGCCCAGGGGTTCTCGTCAGAGCATTGCTGGTCATCATGCCACTGGCAGACGTGCCACAACTCTTACAACCACATGCATGTTCCAGGCTCTCATGGAGGGACAGGCACGTATGGAGCGGTACACCAGACAGGGACTAAGGGCACAGAGGGCTCATAACACCTCTGTAAATGACAGTATCCATGACCTAGCAGGTGCCATACATAATTACACTGAGGTCATTGATAAACGTTGGGGTGAGACATTAGATGTCCTCCACAATGTCATGTCCATGTGTCAGGATAGTGCGGACGGTTGAGACGTCGACATGGATGTATGCCAGCAACATCATCAGCTGGCAGTCACCGTGGACATCCATCAAGTCATAGCCGCTCCCATAGTGCCAGTACCAGCCCCAGCAATGTTGGGGGGGCTGTCCATAGACAATCCTAGAAGACCACGTGCACGTGGCTCTGGCCAATCCCAGCAGGGACCTGGATCCAGTGGAAATATGTCAACCTCTGTGGATAGTACCCAGTCTGGATTAGTACCTGATACTGTCTGTAGCACCCCTGCCAGGCACAGGTCCCGTATCCATGGCCAGAGACGGTGATCTGTAAAGCCTGCCAGGCACAGTCTGTAGCTGTCCCACAAATCCTCATATATGGCAGCCACATGGTGGAACTGTGTGCATGCAGACACACACACATAAACCAGACACCTAGGGCAAACACATACCTGCACACATTACATCCACATTGGCCCATAACAGTACTCTTGGCCCTCACACACGCACTCACACACACATGTCGATTGTATGGCTCAATGTAGGCCTCTGGCAAACCAACAACACACCCTGTGCATATGATGAAACCTGTGCCACCTCCTGTCATCTGTAACATTGATGCAGGAACAGGCTAACATGGTGCTGATGCACAGGGTGACTTTATTACAGTATAGCAATGCTTTAATGTGTAGCATGTTGTCAGCAGTAAAGTGTAATGATATCCTTGAAGGTGTAGCTGAGCAGGCATGATGCATTAAAGGTATAATTATCAATATAGTATTGTTTACACCAGTGTTTATTCCAATTGTGTATTGTCTGCCCATGTGCCACTTGGCTGATGTGTGTAGATTTGTCAGCATGTGTTATAGAGTGGACAGTAAGTGTGGGATGTGTGCAGCACAGATTTGCAGGTGTACATTTGTGAACATTGTTGAGGTGCACTGTGTGCATGCACGTGCATATTGGACACATGGGCAGGGTGACATGCCCTGTATTAGACAGTGTTAACACTCCATAGTTTCTACTGGTGGCCAGTATGCATTGTACTACACACATTTTGGAACGTGAGTACACGTGTGTGTATGACACGGTTTGACACTGTCATGTGGGTGATACTGTTGTTACTATCTGTCATTGGTTTGCATTCTGGTAGTATACATAACCTCAACAGCCTGCCCATAAACAATTGTTAGATGAAAGCTTGACAACTGACACACAGATGTAGGACACACAGTAACATTTGCAGCCTTCAAGTACTATTCTATGCCAGTAACAAGTGGTATTCACCTGCACTCAGTCCTAGGACCACTCCTGTTTGGCATATAGCTTTCTTAGGTACAAGCAAACACAGTAGGGATATGTCTGGCCATGTTTGGCAATGCAAACTGTGGGCTATAAGGCATTCTCCAGATGACACACAAATCCTCCAAAAGGGTATCATACAGACAAATACCTGGTGTCAAACCCATGGTGTAAAGCTATAAGCCAAATAAAGCATAGTCATCCACTTTTACAAAACATAGTGCCCCCACAGTACCACATAGGTAGTAGCCCCCAAAATGTGGAACAGGTACCAATGTATACATAGAGCCATGTGTTAAGGCATCTCTCCTTTGATAATCACATTTCCAAAGGGTTTTGGAAATCTCTCTGTGGATCACATAAGCAATAAGGGGTCTGCATGCATATCCACAAAGGTTGTTGCACACCTATAATAAATAGCCATCTTTGACAGACTTTGCTGCTTTTGAACAGGTTTCAAATATACCTCAGGCATAAACCCTCACTCATACTATTCAACAGAAACTGTAATGAGTGTTTGTGAAACGGATGACGTAGGCCAGGGATCGCTGCAGTGGCTAGGCTTGTTACAAGCATACAGATGTAACCTAAGGTCTGGAAAGTGGCAGCACACTCTGGCAAAGATAACAGATGTGTTCATGGAGAAAGAAGGGTTTCCACCTATGAAATAATTGAGGTCACATGTATGTATATGTATTTGCCACACAGCTACCTGACATGTGTAATGCATATACTGTTGTCATTGTGGTATGTCATACAGTAGTAAAAGCAAAACCCACAATATTTTGACCAACAGTGTCACACACATGGAGTACACACACACACACACATAGTCACCAAGTGCAGGATTCAAACCCCTACCTAACTACTTTATGATATTACAGCAGTACACATTTACACAATGCACTACACACATTACTGGGAGTTCTCTTTTCCACAGGTATATTTGTAAGATGACAAAGATGAGTATACCACTTTTAAGGTGTTTCAGTAGTCTCCAAACAGATTGCTCCTCTCCAAGGAGACACACACACAGTTGGTAAGTGCAGGATTCAAGACACAAGTTGTGAACCATTATTGGGCAGACAGAGTCACCAGGCAGGATCTGATAGAAATGTTTTGCCCTCATGTGCAGGCTTGTGAGATGTGCGCAATATCTTTCTCTGTGGATACCAAGGTATATGTTTCTTTGAGAGTGCTAGTTACGAGGACCTTTCAGTTACCAAAAGTGGACATAGCAGGGCTATCGCAGCCACGTGTGACAAGGATACTGCTCCATTTCATTAATGTCATGCTGTAGCATGTGGAAACGCATGTGTAATTTCCCCGTACCACAAAGGAGACAGCCAACCCCATGTGCATTTTTTATGACATTGTCTATTTCTCGGAAGTATGGAAGGCCATAAACTGTACCCACATTGAGATAAAGGCCTCAGCTGGTAAGCAGAGAAGAATGTATGTTAACTGCAAAATGTATCTCTCCCTCAACTAACTATCAGGTGGTATTTAATGCACAAGGTATAATATGCAATGTGTCTGCAGGCTACCCAGGCACTATCCACAACTCACACATATAGCACCCATGAGGCCTAGATCATGAACTGAAAGTGTTAGGTTTGTGGAATAAGTTTTGTATGATTTTCAGACTATAGTCACTAATCCTACAGTTTAAACTATTTCAGTTTGGGCATGTGATGCTAGCTCTGCTCTGTAGCCATGGTTATAACACCTATCAGAAATTCACAGGCAGTGGCTGCCAAAGGTTACAACTATGCCTTTTCACAAAGACAGATCTTTGCAGAGCATGTGTTTGACCTGTTGAAAGCATGCTTTTGACGCCGGATTGTATCAGGTGGTGCCCTGAACTATGACCTTGGCAAAAATATTAAGATATTTTCATCTGTTCTATGTTGTGTAACATAATTTTGGGAAAACAGTTGCACCAGGGAATACAAATGTGTGAAGAAGAATTTCACCCACCCTATGCAGTTGAAGCGCAGCCCAATGAGCAGCCTAGGAAGGAGCCAGTAGCAGGGGTGGAGCCTGTGAAGGAGGAGCTGTCTGATAAGGAGGAGATTGCAGGGGAGAAGACTATGGAGGAGAAGGAGGAGGAGCCCAATGAGAAGAACATGGAGGATCCAGCAGCAAGGGAGGAGCCTGTGAAGAAGGATAAGCCCAATTAGCAGCCTGTGGAGGAGCCAAAATCTGGGGAGGACTATGCCTGATGAAGTAGGGTGCAGTATGCTATGACACAAATGAGGGTCTGTTTCAAAACTATGGGCTAGGATAAAGCATTCAACAGAACACTAGAGGTGATGCATTCAAATTTACAACCAAGCTGTGTTAATCCATGCACAGACTGGCTGCAATGTGCAAAAGGCATAGGTTATCCAACTAACAAAGTGCGAAGGGTAGAGCACAATTATTATCATTTGCAGAGGTAGGGAGGGACATAGTGTCAAGTGTTATCCACAGAAGAATGTATACATCACAATATGCCCGATATTAACTCAATGCTGTGTGTGTCAGATGTGGGGGAGAGATGGGGCCTAGACTACAGAGGTGACACTGTTACTATTGCTGTATGTGTGAAAGTGTGTGTGTGTATGTTTGGGTTTACCTTTACATGTTCAAAGGTCAAATCTTCGAACCCGCTGCCGCAAACTGTAAACCACAAAATTCCAAAATCGCAAAAACCGAAGCACCAAATTATGAAATGTTGCCCCCTTTTTGACCCATGGTAGCACTTGTTTCAGTGATGGTGGGTTTAGAAATGTTGAAATTTGATTATTTTAAGACATTTTGGGAATTCAGCATTACGGAATTAACATATATGGTTAGCGGATGTGCATGTACGACCATTTGACTTTCAAACATGTGAAGGTAAACTGTGTGTTTGTGTGTGTGTGTGTGTGTGTGTGTGTGTGTGTGTGTGTGTGTGTGTGTGTGTGTGTGTGTGTGTGTGTGTGTGAATGTGTAGATAAGGGGATTATAGGTGCATGTGTTTTTGCTGCTGGAACACAGCTTCATCAGCTGTCACAGGACTGTGGTGAGCCACTACAGACAGGCCTAGGCATCCACCAGAGATGAGGGCATACATTCTGTATCTGACTCCATTCATGAGAGCATCCTGTTCTGGAGCTGTCTCTGGCACTATCCAGCTCTTGCATAGAGGAAGATGTGCTTCATGAATGGGAGTTATGGCCTATGACATGCATATCTGCAGCATGAGCTCCACACCCTCGCAGACATCCATATCTTACCCTACACTCCTCCACACTGGATGATGGGGTGGCAGTGGTGGTGCTGTGTGCACATGTGTGTGTGTGTGTGTGTGTGTGTGTGTGTGTGTGTGTGTGTGTGTGTGTGTGTGTGTGTGTGTGTGTGTGTGTGTGTGTGCGCGCGACATAGGCATCCCACTTCCATGTTCTCCTTTAACACTAGAAGCAAAGGTGAGGTTACCATGGGAAATGTGTCAGGCATACTGCCTGTGTGCACAGAAAGACCTGTGTTGATCGATTTGCCTACAGAACATGTACATCAGGTGACATGTATGGGACATGCAGTTCATCATATCATCATGCACATCCAAAAATGACTTAGCAAGAACCAGTACATTGTTAGTCTATCCCTCTCGGAAGACTCTGTACATTCTCCGGGTCACAGACTTGTAGACTGCTAGCTTAGATACGGCAAGTAGCCATGCCATCTATAGCTGCTGGCATGCTGACCACCCCGTCTTCCCCATGCCCAGTGAAGGTATAGGGTAGCTAATGGTAACTATGCCTTCCTGGACAGAACTGTTTGCAGCTTCTTGTCCTTCAATGGCTTCAGATTAGTATCTGCAAGCAAATAAACCATGTCAACTGACAGGGCAGATATTCAGTTTCCACATTTCCTGTATCTAATACTGATACTGTGCCCCACAGCTGTGCCAAATGTCAGAAGCCATCATTCTTGGAGTCTGAGCCATCTCTGACATGAGGCAACAGTATATCCATGGTGGAGGAGCCTCATAAAATGTAATTTGTAAAGCAAAAAAGGGAAATACCCACAACCCACTACCATTAATTCAATCCCAGTGAATGAATGATAACTAATGCATACATTGGTAGAAAGGAATAAGACTGACCTTACCTTGTACTGTTGGTCTTATAGTCTGAAGATCTGATATTTCTACATAAATTATTGAAAGAATATGTAATATGCAGTACAGTGCACATTTATCCAACATGTAGTAAAATAATGAGTAGCAGACATGTGCACATGGTGCATTTCCAGTGGAGATTCTTGGAGCTTGCTGTAGTTTTCTTCCAATGTCCAAACCTCTTCTGAAGTATATGGAAGACTTAGACCATCAAGTAGAGAGCCAAGAAATTCCTCCATTTCTGTTAAGGGTAATTTGGCTGACAGACATCCTAAAGTCCTCCTAAGCTCCTATTTCAGGCGGGTAGTGTGCTCTTTGGCTGCACCTGTCATGTTGGTGGTTTATTACCTAATCTGTTTATAGTTTCTGCCCTGGCAACTAGCAACATTTGTATTATTTGCCTCATCCCACCAGGCATGGTCACAGTAGAAACAGTCAAATTTAACATGTTTGATCATCTGCTGACCATTGAGATGGAAAACCTGCAACAAAATCTCTTTCGCTCCATGTGAGAACTTATATTTCCATTGCTTGCATGTTACAGGCACCATGCTGAGTAAGGAAAGATTAATTTTGTGAGGATAAGCACATCAGAACATTTCATACACACATCCTCATACAGTCTACTGACCTATGTACTGCAGATAGGTGTTTATAGTGCATAGCTGTAGTCTGTAACACATATAGCTGCAAACTCATAAATACTGTTCATACAACTGTAGTGCATTATGTCCACCCAGAAAAAAAGATGGTAAAGCATAAATGGCAAGTCCAACCTGTATTTGACTATTCCAGGCAATGGTCTTCAGTCAGAAGCTGCTGGAGGTACTCCTTCCTTCTGTTTTTGATGCCTTGTGGACTAGTGAGCAGGTTGTTGTTGGCATCTCTTATGCATAGTGTGTGATGATTACAGTGGCAGCTGGTGACTTCAAATCAAAGGGGGGGCTGCAGGAGACAGCTGAATGGGTGGGGTCAATGGGAAGGGGTGTGGCCAACTAGAAGGGGAGCAGCTATGCTCAGAACCACAAAAACTAACTAAATACACTGCTCTGGGTGCTATACCGTCATTATGAGAGTCCAATCAAGACAAAATGAAGAGTAGAAGAATAAAAATAGTGCAATGCATTGGCTGCATGACAGCTTACTTAATATCTAGATGGAAACAAAAAGGCTGTGAGGCATGGAAAAATAAATTACTTTTTAAATACATTAATGGAATGCCAGTCAAAATCAAGTATAAGAAAAACAAGCAGCACTCAACTCAAACCACTTCTTGCACTGCAGTTCTAATTATAATTTATATTCAGCTTTATTAAAGTACCAAGTAACATGCTGAAAGTAGATATCCCAGCAGAGTGCTGCCCCCCCGACATCTCAGATGCTCAGGTAAGAGCCGACCTCTCCAAAGCAAAAAACACAGCATCAATGGGACCAGATGGTGTCCCGGGCTGCGTCCTACATGAACTCCAAGAAGAACTAAACCCAAACATAAAACTATTGTTCATTCTCAGCCTTACTACAGGATATGTACCCAAAGAGTGGTGTACAGCAACAGTGGTCCTTCTCCACAAAGGTGGTGCCTCAATGGATCATGGAAACTATCGCCCCATAAGCCTGACTAGCTTGCTCTGCAAAGCTATGGAAAGGATCATCATGGACCTCATAAATAAAGATATTGGGGAACTACAGACACTGGATCCTACCCAGTTCGGCTTTGTTAAAGGAAGATCCTGCCTCTTAAACCTGGTTGATTTCTTTGAAACAGTCACCAAGGCCATTGACGAGGGGAAGATGGTCCACACAGCCTACCTGGACCTCGCAAAAGCCTTTGATACAATACCCCACTCGGGCATTATAGATAAGCTCACCAGCTTAAATATAAACCCCTATGTCACTAGATGGGTTGCAAACTGGCTCAAGGACAGAACCCACATGGTTAGAATTGATGGAGCCATGTCAGACTCCAAACCAGTTACAAGTGGAGTCCCACAAGGCTCAGTCCTGGGACCACTCTTGTTCGGTATATATTTCTCGGAGGTACAGGCCAACATGGAAGGACTGTGGCTGACCAAGTTTGCAGATGACTGCAAACTGGGCACCATAATCGACTCTCCAGCCGACACAAGCATCCTACAAAAGGGCCTCATAGAAACAGACAACTGGTGCCAGAGCCATGGCCTCAAGCTAAACGCCAAAAAGTGTATAGTCATCCCCTTCGGCAAAAACAAAGTGCCCACAAATTACCACATAGATGGTAATCCATTAAGTATGGAAGAAGTAATTAGGGACCTGGGGACCCAAGTTGATAGCAATCTCTCATTCGACAACCACATGGCCAAAGTGGTTAGAAAAACATTTTATATAGCCCACCTAATCATGAAGGGATTCACATCTAGATCAGGGAGGTCATCGTGCCTCTTTACTCATCCCTCATCAGGCCCATAATTGAGTACAATGCCCTTTTGGGATGTACCTTACCAGACACCTGCAGCAACTGGAAAGACCCCAAAAGTACCTCACCAAGAGGATCAAAGGGCTCAAACAGATGCCATATGCTGCCCGGTTAAAGAAACTCCAGCTCTACTCAGTGGCATACCGCCTGTTCAGAGGCGATCTGTGCCTGACGTATAAAGCCATGTCCAACCCAGAATTAATGGACATGCTGCACCTCAGAAAATCCAAATCCCATTGAGCTACACGCTCGAGAGACTTGAACCTCAGCACTGAAATAAATAGGACATGCTGGAGGGACAGATTCATAACCCAGAGGCTCCCTTCACTCTGGAATAAAATCCCAGTCCAGGTTAGGCAGAGTCCCTCATTGACTCTCTTCAAGAGGAATATTGATGAGTGGATGGGAGATCATAGGTTTACCCCAGGTAACGCTTCTGTGTCACTGTTAGACAGAGGCACAGTATACTAACCTCAAAAAAGGGCATAGCAAAATTCATTTAAAAATGGGTGGCAAAAACCAAACACACTCTGGCTAGGCTTGTAAATGCCCTAGGGCAGATAGCCTAGTATGAACCTATGAACCTATGAACCTATTGTAGAAGCATTTTTAAATGCACGGGTGAATCAATGCGCACACAAAATGTTTCACAACAGTAGCATTTACAAACTCATGAACTATCACAAACCTCTTAGCAGCACATTTTGCAAGTCGGCAATGATGATCCTTTTTAGAGTCTGAGAACACCACCTTCACACTGTCATGAATATACCACTGTTTAATGTTAAGGTCATTCGCTTACAACTCATTGACCGCTGGCTCAAAGTTCAATGGCATAAACAGCATCATCATTGTGGCTTGCACGTCTCCCTAAATTCAGCCATAGATGTGACTGATTCGTTGTCATTGTTGTGCAGCATGTAATCAGATTATCTTTAAGTACCACTTCTGAGTTTTGGAAGAGGCCAACCACAGTTCTTTTGACAAGCATTAGAAATCCCAATAAGAACATACCATTTCGTACCACATACACACCTTTGAGTCTATCCATATTGTTAGAAAAATCAGTATTAACACATCTGCACATCCACTTAGAAGACAACTTTCTTTGTAAAGGTAATGTGGGTCAAATAAAGTAAGACCACCACCCACAATGCTGTTTATATTATATTAGCATAATCTTTAACATTATGGAAAATCACAATTTAATAGGATCCATCTTTATAGACCTTCTTAAAGCAAGAGTATCTCACATTAGTTACTAGTAAACAATACCAGGCTACTGGCTACATTTTATATGCTAAACATTTTTTTAAAAGCTACGTAAAAAAACTACAGCATTTGTGTCACTAACTGTTTGGGTGTCTTCTCTCTTGACTGGTATACCACAAGGACCTGCCCTTGATCCATTTTTTTTCTTGCTATTCGTTAACAGCATCCTAAGCATTATAAATACAAAACAATTCTCCTTCATGCAGTCAGTTTAGTTAATTGGAGAGACATGCATAAAACAATTACAAGTAGCACTGAATAGTAACTTAAGTGACCTCATTTAACAAAGAACATTACATTTAGGTAGAAATGTTTGATTTAGACTCTCGTTTCTGCATTCAAACTGTCGGCAACTGATATCTAGACTATATGGACTGTTGAACTGTTCCTAAATATGCAATTAACAGGTAGCAGCTGGCACTAAGTAAATATGAAGCAAAAATCTGGACATTCTGTCAAAATCTGCAGTTGAGAGATATGATATACGTACCACCAAGAAGAAAAGATAAAGAAACTCTCTCTGTACTTCTTCAGCTGCTGTGTGCTTGTGTCATGTCCAGCAAATGAATTAGACCACCAACTTCTCCAAGGCAAGCAAAAAAAAAAAAAAACACAAAATAATAAGAATAATCCACCTGTTTCACCCCAAGACAAGTCAACAACCGAAACTGGCTGCAACTGCTTGCTTCTCACTCTTTTCCCAGCACATAAAGCCCAGGAAGAGAGCGACAACCAATCAGCAGCCATTTAGCCCATGCACGTCATGTACGTGCCTGCGGACGTGGCAGTCCGAACCCCTTCCAATTCTATGCGGTTTGGAACCGCATAGACTGCTGGGCATCACACTGATGCCTTGATTTGCTCTCCATACTGCAGCGCTGGAGTAACTTGAATCTCTAAGAAAGAGGAAAAAAAAAAACAGAATTCGAAAGTGCGCATGCTCAGTCAGTCGGTGTAAAGCAGCCGGCTGATAAGAGATGAGCGACTCACCGACTCAGTGTAAAGGCAGTAAAAAAAAAAAAAAAGTAAAATTAAAAAGTTAAAGTACTTTTTTTTCTTTTTTCTTGAGGGGGCTGCAGTCTGGCAGTCCGATGGCACGAGCCACCCCTGGATAATTATCTTCTTTACCTTTCTGTCTTTGCCTTGCAACTTGGTAAAGTTTCTTTGTGTCATCTGCTAAGTTGCTTTTTAGAAGATGGTTTAGTGCTTCGAATGCCTTCTTCATTGGCATTACAATTGCTATGAGTACTGTCTGGTGCCATTTCTCCCCTAAATCACTCATCTGCAATGACCTTATTCGAGCCTGCTGCTTTACCTGATTTCATTTTCCTTAGTGCTGTTCCTACTTTTCTAGGATGGGCTCTTCCTCTTCTTTCATCATAGGCTGTCTTGCGCAGTAGAGCTTCTGTGTTTTTTTTTTTTTTTTTTTGTTCAGAAACTGCAAGAAGTACCCCTTCTATCTGCCATTCATGTCCTGTGGATTGGTAAGAAGCTTGTTTTGGTATCCCTTATGAAGGGTTTTTGATAACTATCATCTTTATTTTATTGTCTTTGCCTTGCAGCCTGATAGAGTTTCTTTGCGTCATCTGCTGAGTTACTTTCTAGAAGTTGGTAAAGTGCCTGCGATGCCTTGTTCTTTGCTATTGTGATTGTGCTGTAAGCTTCTTTGTAGCCTGCCATTATTTCTTTTACCTTGGTCCATCATTTTGATCTGCCACTTTTTCCTGCAATCCTTTTTTTCTTTTGATAACTTCCCGGGCTTCTGCATTCCACCACCACCTTCCTTATGTACATTTTTCCATACCTGGTCTGGATACATGTCTGTGGTATAGTCTTCAAAATATGCATTTTTGTGATGCTGCATTCTTCTGTAACTGCCAGTTTCTCTTCCCTCCTCTTCCTGAGGTGTTAGAGCCATGAGTACTTTCTGGAACTCTTGTGCCTTCATTACAATTAACTCCCAGATATTAATCCTAGTCCCTGTTGACCTTGGAGCCTTCTTTGTCCACTGCTTGCAGCTAATTGTGATCATTAGTATTTTATGCTGTGGGCCAATTGCTTCATAGCAGATGATTTTACAATCTCTGATCCAACCCTAATGTTCATTTTTCACAAGGAGGAAATCTACCTGACTTGCATATCAGCCCTCTTGTATGCTATCTTGGCACTGTTTCTCTTGGTGAACCATGTGTTGACCACCATCGATCCATTTGTCAGGCAAACATCTACAATGGCCTCTACTTCTTTTTCCTGTTGCACCACCCATTTGGACTCTTCATACCCTGTTTGTTACTGTCTCAATAAGCATCCAGGTCCCCCACTATCAGCACTGGCTCATGTTTCCCTTCTTTATGTACTAGTTTCTACTCATTCCTTTTACTGCTGCCAGAATGCAATATTTTCCTGGTTATCACAACCCTGTTGTGGGGCATAGGCTGTGATTAACGTCAAGCTGACGTCAAGCACTCAAAGTGAATAAACACAAGCCACAGCAAAATCTCCCCTACAGTGTCTATACACCTGGGCTCCATAATGCTGCTATATCCAGCAGGTCCATGTACTAGGAAGTGTCCCAACCAGATATAATTCCTATACAGTTCACCAGTATAGCATACTCATGATATTAAATGCACAACTGAAGGTAATCTACTGTGGATTTTACAGTGAGCATTATGCACCCTTAAACATCAAAAGCATAAAGGCTTAACAAGGGTGGGGTGAAGGGAGTTAGGGGTGGCCAATTGTCAGGCACTGATGGGTAATTGTGGTCACTACTAAATTGCTTTTATATGGAATTTCAGTTATCAAAAGTGATGCTTTACATTTGTAGCAAGCAATGTGCCACAGCTGCAGTGCAGTACAGTTTTGTAGTGTATGGAGTGTCGTGATTATGCACCAAAATCAGAAAAAAAAGATAAACCTGTTACTCATTTCTATAACATGAGACTCAATAGTAACAGAACTGTCAAACGTGTAAGAAATGTAATATACCACCTAAGCACTGCTACAGCCAGGGATAAGGGAAGGGATGTTCTTTCTCTCTCAATGGTCCCTGAATATCTTTCTTCCTATGTCTATGTCAGTAACTTATTTAAATTAGGGCAGTATTTAAAAACTGTCACTGATTTATATCTTACTTGCTGTCTATGTGACCACAATCACTAAGCACATTACAGGCTTTCAAAGCCAGTAAAACACTTTGGCATTTTATTTATTTTTTGTAACAGGTAGTACATGGGGTAGATAAAACTCCATGCAAAACTCCAAGCAAAAACGGAGGGTAATCTAGCCAAAATAATGTGAAAATGTATACACCGCCAACTACTTGATCACCTTCTCCTACACAACCTTCTAGCAGACTGTCAACATGGTTTCAGGGTACACCAAAGTACTCCTACTGCCCTACTACCCTTCACTGATTGCATCAATAAGCATCCTAACAATAATAGGCTCTCTACTGCTTTGCTTATAGACCTATCTAAAGCCTTTGATATGGTGAACCATCAATTACTACTACAAATACTAGAACAATACTCACTCAACACAAAGACACTACAGTGGTTCAAGTCCTACCTAGAAAACAGACAGCAAGCTGTTCTCTGGGACAACAACCTCTCTACTCTTCTTCCTATTACTCTTGGGGTCCCACAAGGCTCCATCCTGGGACCTCTCCTCTTCTCTATCTTTATCAGTGACCTACAGCTAAACATTCCACAATCTACCTGCATACACTATGCAGATGATTCCACATTAGTGTGTTCTGCCACCTTAGCATCCGAGCTCCAATCTATCACCCAGTCAGTATTTACCTCAGTTGAAAAATGTTTTTTGCAACGTTGCCTCCTACTAAATGCCAAAATAACCAAGTTACTTGTTTTTGCTCCTTCACAGAAGTCCCACCCAATAGACCTAACAGTCAAATGAAGCAACGGTACTATAATTACACCTGATCCAACCACCAAGCTCTTAGGGGTAACTACAGATCACAATCTCAACTTTGACACACACATTAGCACTACAATTAAAACTGTTAACAGAAGACTGGGCTCACTGTACAAGATAAAGACCTTCCTTACCCCTGAAGCCAAAACTACCATTTCCCATACTCACCTGATGTCTACTCTCCTCTACACTTCATCTATCTATACAAATCTTTCCAAAACTAACCTAAACAAACTAGCAACTTCCTACAACAACATTGCCAGATTTAACACTGGTTCACCATATAGAACTCATCACTGTTTAAGCCTCAAACAACTAGGCTGGCTTGAACTCCAAAACCAGCTACTATTTCAGCAACTTACAATTAACCACAAGATTCTCTTTCACACCAATAGGACTCCTACTCTTTGTAGCATTGCAATTCCTTATGGAAATCTCACTACCCTACGTTCAGCAAATAAACTACAAATATCCACCCTGAAATCCCTCAATAAAGCCGGAGACTCCCTCTTTGCAAATTCTGTGGGTAAGAGTCGGAATAAACTCCCCAGCAACCTACGATTACTTCCATCCTTATCACTATTCAAACAGCAGCTAAAACTACACCTTAAAGAACATTGGTTATGCCCATGTACTAATCCAGATTAACACCTGCCAGCTATCATATTTCCTTTCCCCCCCTCTACTACCCACTAGAGCACAATCACATCTTATTCATTCATAGTCAATAATGTAGTTTTTATATTTCCTTCTAACTTCATTAAACTTACTCTTCTTTTTTCTATAATCACTCTCCACCTACTAATATTGTTCTACATCAATGTTAACTCCTATGCTACCATCGACACTTCACACTTCTTGATATTCTTCTATGTCTTTGTTAATACTTATGCTTCCTATGACATTTCAAGCAACCCTTGCCTAACATAACAACCAGATAGTACCTTTCACCCACTCCACTCTTTTTTCTTGTCCAAATATTGCTAATCATTACTCCTCTTGTATATACTGCACTTAATACTACTGACTCGACACCCTAAATTTTCCTTCTCTAATCTTGCTTGTTACTTCTTTGCTAACCCAATCCTTCTTTAATCTTATTTTTTTTCCTTGTACCATTATTGTTGTATTTTTTTTATCTGTTTGCTATTGAAGCTACCTTAGTTCATTAATAGACACCGTTTAGCTATGAACTGCATTTATTATATGGAACATCAAGCAGTTCCGCATTAAACACAAGTAGCTCCCGTGTTTACCAATTTTTGATTGGCCCATATGCCTGTATATGAGCTAATCAAAAAACTCAAAAGATGGAGCTGTGTTTAATGCGGAACTGCCTGATGTTCCGCATTAAACACAAGCAGTTCTGTGTTTAGCGATTTTTGATTGGCCCGTATGCCAGTATACTAGCCAATCAAAAAACTCGAAAAATGGAGCTGTGTTTAATGCGGAACTGCCTGATGTTCCGCATTAAACACAAGCAATTCTGTGTTTAGTGATTTTTGATTGGCCCGTATGCCAGTATACGAGCCAATCAAAAAACTTGAAAAACAGAGCTGTGTTTATTGCAGAACTGCCTGTTGTTCCACATTAATCACAAGCAGATCCATGTTTAGCAATTTTTGATTGGACTCTATGCCGGTATACGGGCCAATCAAAAATAAAAGTGGAGGGCTGTTTCACCGGGATTTAAACCAGCAGTGTGGGACTCGGGATCGGGCTGCTGATCCCGGGACAATCCCGCTCAAATAGGGACATCTAGCAACCCTGCCTGTAACCAAGTTACAGGGTCAAGCCTAACTGAGTTAATTGACTTACATGTCTTCCTCCCAAACTAGGGTATTACATACCATACCTCCATACCTCTCAACCTCTTAGTATAAGAAATCTGGACAAAGCCTAAAATAATGAGGGGGACAAAGGCCCAAAAATAGCGACATATTTTAAATATTGCTCTTATAGACATAGAAAGTAGCTAGAATACCAGCATTTACTTAGCACACATTTTCTGAAGGAAAAATCTGAAACTCAAATGTATGGCAATATTTAGTTATTTCACTCCTTAGTGTTTTGCCAGAAAACCACAAATCTTATGAGGAATAGGCCAAAAAATATATGAGGCATAAATTTTGACAGCCTGCAAAAATCTGGATAGTTGAGAGGTATATGTACCTCTCAACCTCTTAGTGCAAGAAATTTTGACAAAGTCTGAAATAATGGGGGTACTATGACCCAAAAATAGGGATAGATTTTAAATAAGAGAGTTAGGGACACAGGTGGACAGGGGTCTCACCTTTGATAACCACATCGCCATAACAGTCAGGAAATCCTTCTATGTGGCACATGTCATCATTAAGGGCTTTTTATCCAGAAAAAAGGAGGTCATTGTCCCACTATACTCATCCCTCATTAGACCCATTATAGAATACAATGCCCTGCTTGGTATGTACCTCTCAAGACATCTGCAACAACTGGAAAGGCCAGAGAAATACCACACTAAAAGAATCCCAGGCCTAAAGCAGATACCCTATGCTGATGTTTAAAAAAACTCCAGCTATACTCTGTCACATATCGTCTACTCAGAGGTGATCTCTGCTTAACATACAAGGCCATGTCAAACCCAGAGCTGTTGGATATGCTACACTTAAAGAAATCCCAATCCCTCAGAGCCACATGCTCCAGCGATCTAAACCTTGTCATCACAATGAACAAAACATGCTGGAGGGATAGGTTTCTGACCCAGAGACTCCCCAGACTCTGGAACAGACTGCCCATACATGTCAAGCAGAGCACATCTTTGGCCCTCTTCAAAAGGAACCTTGACGATTGGATGGGAGATAGAAAATTCACCCCAGGGATCACGTCAGTTGCCCTGCTAGACAGAGGTCCAGGGAAGTAAATATTGTGGGAAGAAATAGCCAGGGAATTGTTAATGTCTAGACTTGTATAGGCCCTAGGGCCGATAGCCTAGTACCAACCTATGAACCTATGAACCTATTGCTCTTTTTAACTTAGAAAGTTGCTGCAATAACAGGATTTGTGCTTGCATGCATCTTCTGAAGGATATAAAGGCTGTAACTCTTGTATATGTCATTATTTAATTAATTCAGTCCTCTGTGATTTGGTAAAAAAAACACAAATTTTATGAGAAACAGACCAAAACTATGAGGATAAATCTGGACAGTTGAGAGGTATGTTAAAACATGCACGCACATACACACACACACACACACACACACACACACACACACTGTTACACATCCATATCTGCTCTCACACAGCAACACACACACACACACACACACACACACACACACACACACACACACACACACACACACACACACACACACACACACTTTCTCTTTCATAAAGCAACAAAGGACTACTTTAAATTCCACACACACCTACTCTCTCACACAGCAGCACAAACACGCACTTTATCTCTCATATGAACAAAACAGCTAGTTTAAATCTTACAGACATACACAGACATACACACACACACGCGCACACACACACACACACACACACACACACACACACACACACACACACACACATACACACATACACACACAGCCTCTCTTTCAGCAGAACAGGTTGTTTAAATTCCACACACAAGTGCAGAATGTGTTTACATCCGCATTGTCGTGCATGCGTGTGATGCACGCATGATCCTCCTTAGAAGAGAAGACCCTGGCACCGTGGATGTAACCACATTCTGCACTCATCCGTGGAATTTCTTTCTAGTGCTGGATCCAGCTCTGCCTCTGCCCCACATTACACCCTTAGCCTCTTCCTATAACTTCAACTTCCCTTACATACTTCCCCATCCCCTTTCTTAAAAATAGGCAACTGGTCCACAAAAAAAAAAAAAAAAGTTGTACCTTCCTTCCTCTCCCCTCTCCCACCCTTCTTTTCTGTCACTTTAAATGAACATGCTTGTTTCCCATCATGTCAAGTCTTAGTACATGTGCATGCATTGAGGTGCATGCATTCTCTTTGCTTTTCAGTCTTCCTTGTGACACCTCCAGCTGTGACTGTAATTTCTCCTCCGTCTTTACTTCATTGCAAGTTGTGTTCACAGCACGAGCACGTTTATTAATTAACAGTGAACTGAACTCAAACCTTTCATCTTGTTAATAGATAATGAACCTTGAGCTGTATCACAGTATGAGTTGCACCTGTGTTAGGCACTCTGTAATCATGCCAGACATGTGTCTTAATCCTAGGGCTGGAATGCATTCTGCTACTTTCACTATTCAGCATGTTTTCTTTTTTCCTGACTAGTTCCAGACAGAATGTACAGAAAAGTCGATCTTCATGTTGTCCTTGAGGCAAGAATTACAAGAAATGCTTACTCAAATTTTGCACCATTTTGTATGGAACATTTTGTTTTCTTTGCCATTGAAAAAAAGAGACCATTTTTTTATTTTAGACTTTCAGTTTTCTTACCTGACAATTCTCTGTAGCTAAAAATCAAAACAGAAAACAACATGGTAAAGTGCAAGAAATTAAAACAAAAAATATCCAAATGAAAATCCTTAGATACCATTCACCAGTGAATTAGAACTTTATTAAATTAACTAAAGAATCAGGCAATATAGCAAACACATTACTGCTATCCTTCATCAGGCTTAACAATGTTCATATGACACCTTTCACTGGTGAATGAAGTCTAAGGATTTTATTTTGCTTTCAGTTCTCTATAGCTATCATGATTTTACATCCATCCAAGACATTTCTCCCAGCTGATTTTCTAAGAGTTAATCATGCACTATTTTGGAATAAATTTGGAAAAATTGCAATGATGGTAATTAGCTCTGTCTTTGACATGAAATTTTGTAATAACTAAGCAAAACTGGCTTTAATGCTGAAAATGATAAACTAGTTCTCCATGCATAAGGAAAAGAAAAAAATGACTAGAAATCTGGGGGAATAAGTTAAAATATGGAGAAATTATTTAAGAAACTTAAACTATGGATAAGATCAAGGGCCGAATTCCATAAAGTTCACTGAAGGTATTTATAGACAATGCAGCATGCCGAAGGAAGACATCAGTGCACCAGCTGTGGACACGATTTCAAAAAGAACACTGAAAGCACTTTGAGTACTAAACTATTTAATGTAGGATAATTACAGATTCCGCAACCATCCATCTGATTCCAAAGCAAAGTGCCAAGTGCACCTTAAGTGTAAAAAAAGTACAGTTTTGTACCTACCATAAATGTAGATGTCCGAACTGGATAGCATCTGCAGTCATAACAACTGGGTTGTCCTGTCGTCAGGCAGCCCTTCAGTCGGCCGGATTCCAAAGTCCGGGTCCGGCTTCGGCTGATGTCGCACTTCACCCGACGTCATCTCTGCTGGTCTTCGGGTATAAAGGCATCAGCCGACGCCATTTTCTTCAGTGTTTCTTGCCCCAGATGCCAGTTGCCCTCCCTGGAAGGCTAAATTTTGGATAAATGCCAATGTTTGCAAAAGGATAGAAGGCAAACTCAGAAAATAAGCATGTATGTACATATATACAAACAAATACACCATAAGAGACTCCCCCCACCAGCTAGCTATTAGGAGGGTAAATACCCTAGGAGTACCACAGAGGGAAGGAGGGAGGGTAATCCTGACTGCAGATGCTATCCAGTTCGGACATCTACATTTATGGTAGGTACAAAACTGTACTATGTCCTTCATGGATGCATCTGCAGTCATAACAACTGGGTAGAATACCATAGCCAACTAAGGGGAGGAAAAATAGATTATGGTGTGGTTAGGATCCCTTGCAGTACAGCAGTGGCAAACCCTGCTCGGGATCTGGAGTACAAAGGTAAATTATAATGCTTGGCAAATGTATGCACGGAGGTCCAAGTAGCCGCCTCAATAATGTCCTTGGTTGCCACTCCTCGTAAGAAGGCTGTGGTAGTGGCTGTTGCCCTTGTAGAGTGAGGCCTTATGTTCTGTGGAATTGGTTTTCCATGGAAGGAGTAACAGAATCGTATGCAATTTCCTATCCATTTGGAGATTGTCTGTTTGGAAATAGCTTTTCCTTCTCTTCCTGTTGCATAGGCTACAAAAAGCTGGTCAGTTTTCTGTGACTTTTTGTTCTGTCCAGGTAGTAGCGTAACTGTCTATGTACATCCAAGGTATGCAGCATTCTTCCCCCTCTGTTTTGTGGGTTGGGGAAGAAGGTAGGTAGGTGGATTGCCTGGTTTAAAGACACTCTGGATACCACCTTAGGCATAAATGTAGGATTAGTCCTCATGGACACTCTATCTTGGTGGAAGATTAGGAAGGGCTGTACTGCCATTAGGGCCTGAAGTTCAGACACCCTCCTTGCTGAGGTTATTGCCAGTAGGAAAGCAGTTTTCCACGATAGATGCTGTAGCTCTGCTGTTGCTGCTGGCTCAAAGGTGCAGTGTCAGCTTTTCTAGCACAAAGTTCAAATCCCAAGCTGGCAATGGTGGTTTCCTAGGGGTTTTACATTCTTAATCCCTCTGAGGAACTGCCTGAGTAAAGGATGTGAAAAGACAGGTGGATCAAAGCTGTATTCTGCTGAAATAGCTGATGCATGTATCTTGATGGAGGAGTAGGACAGGCCTGTATGCAGAAGTTCTGCCAAATACTCCAGAATGTTAGCCATATCTATATTTGACACATCTTTTCCTCTTTCAGCACTCCAAATGACAAATCTTTTCCATTTTCCTGCATAGTTCCTTCTTGTTGAAGGTCTGCGGGCTTCAAGGATAATGTCTTTCACCCTTTGGGAAAGTTCTGGATTAGTTGTTGCTATGTAATGTTCCATGCAGTCAGTTGCAATGTTTTTAGGTTTGGATGCATGATGTTGTAGTTGTTCTGAGTTAACATCAAAGGCCTCAGGGGTATTGACCACATCTTATCCCGAGACAGGCTCCTTAGCAATGGGTACCAGTGTTGTCTTGGCCAGTTTGGAGCTATCAGGATTATCGTTGGTCGCTCCTCCTTGATTTTTAGTAGTACCTTGTGTAGCAAGGGAAGAGGTGGGAATGCATATGCTGTCAGACCTTTCCAGCTGAAGGAGAGCGAGTCCACTTTCCATGCAAGTGGGTGGAATGTCCTTGTGCAGAATTTTTTGAGCTGGTGATTGAGAGGGGAGGCGAATAGATCTATCTGTGGCATTCCCCATTTCTTTGAGATGGTCTTGAAGATGTCCGGGTGTAGCATCCATTCGTGAGCATCCGAGGTGGTTCTGCTTAACATGTCTGCTAGAGTATTCTCCTTTCCTGGTACGAATATTGCCTGTAACTGGATGTTGTAGCTGAGTGCCAGGTTCCAAAGGTCCAAGGTCATTCTGCACAGGGGTATGAATGAGTGCCTCCCTGTTTGTTGATGTACCACATGACAGTGGTGTTGTCTGTCCTTATCATCAATTGGCCTTCTTTGAGGAATGGTCTGAAGTTTTGGATTGCCAGTTTTACTGCCAGCATTTCTTTTAGGTTGATGTGTAGGTGAAGCTGGTCCTGCGTCCATAATCCTTGTACACATTTGCCCAGCATGTGAGCCCCCCATCCTAGGTCTGAGGCGTCTGTTGTGATGGTTTGGCTTGCTTGATAGCTGTGAAAGGGTAGGCCTGGGTTTGACTGGCATGCTTGAGCCCACCATAGGAACTCCTGTTTTAGGCATGGTATTAGTGGAATTTCTGCTTCTAGGCTGTGCCTGTGTTGGGACCATAAATTCTTTAGGTACCACTGTAGTTTTCTCATATGTAGCCTGGCATGTGGAACTAAGATTATGCATGATGCCATGAAGCCCAGGGCCTGCAGAACTTTTCTTGCTGTTAGCTTGTTCCGTCTTGTTAGTGCCAAGAAGTAAAGAGGGAGTTCTTTTGTTTTTCTGTAGTTAGGAATGCCATTTGTTTTACTGTGTCCAATTCCGCCCAAGAATGTCCTTGTTTGGGATGGTATCAGCCTTGACTTTTGTAAATTGACTGTGTATCCCAGAGCTTGTAGCAAGTAAATGACCCTTTGTAAATCTGTTGTCAGCTTGCTTGGGTTGTCCCCTTGTAGCAGACAGTCATCCAGGTATGGATAAATTTGAATTCCCTGTAGTCTGCAGTGGGCGATCACTGATGCCAGGCATTTTGTGAATACTCTGGGCGCAGTAGATAAGCCAAAGGGCAATGCTGAGAATTGATAGTGCTCTGATCCTGCAAGAAATCTGAGGTATCTTCTGCAAATTGGTCGGATGGGGACGTGTAGGTATGCCTCCTTGAGATCTAGAGTTACCAGCCAACACTCCTTGCCCAGCATGGGAAGAAGTTGCTGTAGAGTCAGCATTTTGAATTTTGGGACAATGATATATGTATTTAAGGTGGACAGGTCGAGAATAGGTCTCCAACTTTTTTCCTTTCTTGGAACTAGGAATAGTCTGGAGTAAAATCCTTTGCCTTGTTCTGTTCTTGGAACTCTTTCCACAGCTCTCATCTTTGTTAATTGCATTATCTGTTGTAGAGCTTCTGTTTTTTGATTTGGAGGCAGGAAAGAGTCCCCAACGGGGTACTTAGCTTTTAGAAGTCTTCGAAGTAGTATTCGGTAGTAATAATCTCTGGATCCGACCGACCGGCACTTGCGAACAGCTTCTGCTTCGGGCGCCACGCGGCAAGAAAGACTGAAGAAAATGGCGTCGGCTGATGCCTTTATACCCGAAGACCAGCAGAGATGACGTCGGGTGAAGTGCGACATCAGCCGAAGCCGGACCCGGACTTTGGAATCCGGCCGACTGAAGGGCTGCCTGACGACAGGACAACCCAGTTGTTATGACTGCAGATGCATCCATGAAGGACATCTGCAATGCCAACTCCATTTCCAAAATATTCACAGTATGCTACATAGCCCACAAGGAACAGAATCTACTGCTATGGATTCTGGTGTATTCCATAACAAAACTGAAAAAAAAAGAACAAAAATGCAACCAGCAGTTACTGAACGGCAACAGGCTCCAGTGATTCAAGCCATTAGTGAAGCTGTGGCTATGCATCCATAAGGCAGCCAGCAGGAGTCAGAGCAAGGCTGTAATTAAACCAGTTGTCAAACTACCAAATAATCAACAGATACCAGCTAGACAGACAACTGGTGCAGGCTGTTTGCAAAGTGTGCTCCATGGTTTACTATCAAAAGACTGCAAATCATATGGTCGACAGTTATAACATCGAAAGTCATTTCTCCAAACATCATAAATACTGAAAAAAAATATCAAAGTTTAAATGGTCGAAAAACACTTGCAGCGTTGATAGTATTGTTTCTGCAGGGGGAGCAAGCCCCTGCACCCCCCACACCCCCTGCTATTTGTATATATTGCAAGTCTGAGATCACACTAAAGTGCTGACAAGGGTATATCCTTGCCCTGTTGCTGACATTATTTCGACAGGTAATTTGCATGCATTAACTGTTGATGAACTGAATCAATTAATATTCATGTGTCGATGATATGGGTCACTGAAATGAACATTAGATCTTTTGAATTTCAACCATTTGATAAGCTGTGATCCACACATCTGTCTGTACCTTGTGTGGAAACCCCATCCCCCATAAAACAAAGTCTCAGTCTAAGTGTACTTGGATCTGGGACATTCCAGAGAGACATGGGGGATGCTGAGGGAGTGTCGCAGACAGATTCCAGCTGTATTCTGGCAAAATTCCTCACAATAACATGGATGAATACATCCATTTTCTATCAACCCCATTGATCAGACAATTGCAATGCACCAGTTTTACATCATTGCATACTTCCCCATGTACTTTGTGCAATAGATTGCACACATATACCGATCAAGACACCGGTATATCTTGAAGCAGTCTGATACATAAACAGAAAGGGCTGGCCATCCCTGAACTGCCAAGGTGTGTTTGCAGTAGATGGCAACATAACAAACATCATAGCAACACACCCTGAAAATGTCCATGATGCTGCCATTTGGAGGGAAAGTGGACTGAGGACTGCATTTCAGGAAGGTAGAATACGTGAGGTACTGCTACTGGGTAAGTACAGAAACACAGCTAGAATGTAAGCTAGAAATACTCCCTCCCAACAATATCTATACTGACCAAGTGTGTGTTTACTCTCTACAACAGATGACGGTGGTTATCCACTTGAACCATGGTTGATGACCATGTATTATAAAGAGTCCGCTTTGTAATTTCAAAATACTGAAATCTCGAATTTCAGTATTTCGAAACCACAAAGCCGAAAACTCAACCACAACTCACAAATTCGAAAACACACAACCGCGAAATTCAAAATCCTGTAATTACGTTACACATAGAGTGCACACATAAACATACACAAAACTCCTCCCCACAATCAAACAAACTTATCTAAACTACATATAAGCAGGGGGGCAAGATCCCCTGCACCCCCCACACCCCCTACTTATATATTCTAACTCCGAGATTGCACAAACAAAAACACAAACACACAAACATCTTACAGTCCCTCAAACACACACATAACAGTCACAACACACACTTACATACCCTTAACTCCTAACCAACATACTTACACACACAAACTTGTCAAAATTAAACCCAAACATCCACATAAAATACCACCAGAAGCAGAAATTCAAAATATCTGCACTTCGGTATTTTGAATTTCGCACTTCTGCTGGCTTTGGAAATTGAGTATGTGGCTTTGTAAGTTCGAAATACTGAAATTCGAAATTTCAATATTTTGAATTTACAAAGTGGACCCATTATAAACCATCCAACCCTTCAGAGGAGGCCTACAATGGAGTGCACACAATAACCAGAAATACCACAGAGTTTATGTTCGATGTACTGAAGGCCAGGTTCAGATTTCTGGACACATCCTGGGGTGCAATTCAATGTACACCTGAGAAGGCAGCACAGACGATAATGGTGGTATGCACCCATGCTGCACAACACACTGATTAGGAGACATGGCAGTCTGCCATCTACAGGTGTGGCTAAACTACCCCAAGAGCCCTATATGTCAAAAGATGGCATACCACAAGTATCAGAGGAGGAGCAGAAGGACATAGGGGGCAGACATCGCAGGCATAGGCAACATAGGGTGTGACCAGAAGTGCAGGCCTAAGGCAACATGGCATCTGACCCACAACTTTGAGTCATGACAAGTCACATGAACAAAGGGGGTGGCTGCCTTGGATACATGCCAATAGGGGTGTGTGTGTGATGGGTGCTGATGCTGTTGGAGTGCAGTACCAACACCAATTTATGAAGCAGTGAGGATAACATGGCTACTAAGACTTTTTTTTCCATTTAGTCTTTTATTTTTATCTGGTATCCAGGTTTAGTTAAACCTTTTTTTCTTATAAATTGCTTAGAGTGATAAACAAGGATGAATTTTAATAACCTTTGGGTGGGTAGCAAATGGGCTCACTAACCATACACATGCTATCAAAGTGGGTGACTCCACCTCAACCAGCAGACCTCTCAACAGTGGGGTCCCTCAAGGGTCAGTACTGGGCACTCTTTTGTTTGGTATTTACTTCTCAGAAGTTCAGGCCAAATAATGGGGCTGTGTTTGACCAAGTTTGCTGACAACTACAAACTTGGGGCGATTGTTGACTCCCCAAATTATGTCGGTGTACTCCAACAGGGGCTTACAGAGACTAACAATTGGTGTCAAAGGCATGGACTCAAACTAAATGCAAAAAAATGCATCATCATCATCATCATTATCACCTTTAGTAAAAGCAGTGCCCCTAATAGCTATCAAGTAAACAACAATACCTTAAGTATGAATGCTGTAGTGAGGGATTTGGGGACACAAAAAGACTGTGACCTAAACTTTGACCACTATGTGTCCACTGTAGTAAGAAAGGCATTCTACATTGCACATTTGATTAGTAAAAGCATAGCCACAAGAGCAAAAGAGGTTATAACCTCCCTATATTCATCCCTTATCAGGCCCATAATTCAGTATAATGCCCCCTTTGGTATGTACCATACGAGGCACTTGCAGAAACTGGAGACACCATATCATTTTAACTAAGAAGATCCAAGATCTTCAGCATATGTCTTACACTGACAGACTGAAGTCTTTGTCACTATACTCAGTAGCATATAGGCTGCTTAGGGGACACTTGTACCTCGCTTACAGAGCACTCTCTGACCCCAACCTGATTAAGTTCCTGTACAACCGTAAGTCAAATGGGACTAGAATTACCCACTCCAGTGCCCTAAATCTGGCCTGCAATTTAAATAGGACATGCTGAAGAGACAAATTCATCTCACAGATGTTGCCACTTCTCTGGAATAGGCTAACAATTCATGTTAAGCAGAGCACCTCTATGACTCTGTTCAAAAGAAACCTGAATGAATGGATGGGAAACTGCAAATTCCTGCCGGGAATAGCTCCAACATCACTCTTGGACATGGACAGTAATTACTAATAATAATCTTAAGCATTCACTAGACTTTTTCTCTTGAAATATAATGGGCATAGTAGGCTAGGCTTAACTGGACCCTTGGGTCAATAGCCTAGTAACCTCCAATGAACCTATGAACCTATGAACGCTGGGTCACTGTCTGGCTATTGGCTAGGTGTGTAATAGTCTGCAGACTGAGTGCCTTGTATTTCCCCATGAACCTATGAACTGTTGAGGATATAACTCTGCTTTGTTATTCATCATCTGTCTACATCTCACGCAACCACACAGTTCAAGGAAATGCATCTGTGAAGAGTTTTCACTCAATTAGTTCATACTGTAATACATATCCTGCAGTTTATAGTACGAAAAGTTACATATCTGTGTGATGGCAAAGATATATAGGTCTGTTTTGCTTTATATAATGTTTAATTTCTTTCTTTTTTATTTAATTGAGACAGACTACTTCTAGGATGGGAGAAGCAGTCTTTTTGTCAAAACTGTTTGGCAAATAGTCATGAAAGTCACGCCTTTACAAGCTGATTTATGAATTTCACTGTGAAGGTCAACAGGCACAGTGACTTTACAGTACTTTTGTTTTCAATCCCTTCCATCACATCTTCCTTTGTGTTTTCCTGTTAACATCTTTTTAGTGTGATCAGATAACTTATCTAAGCAGAGTCTATCCACAAGTTCGGATGCACCTGCAATGTTAGGACAAAAAAGTCTGCATACATTTCAGTATGATAACTCTGGAAGAAGATAAATATATCTGATCCTGTCTAATGGTTCATTTTTTGTTAGGCAGTGTTTCTTTGAATTTAATCACAGCATCCTTAAAAGCTTTTCTGTTGCTAGATATTTGCAGAACAGAAACATTTGTATTGTAATTTTCCATTCTGGTCATTGTGTTTTATGTTTTTCTTTATGTATAGATGGGATTATCAATTCCATATTTTGTGGTTAATGACACATTATTAAGGTATGATAATAGTCCTATAAATGATGTAGACCATTCCTGTGAGTGTATACCCCAAAAGCTATTTTGTTAGGATTACAGTAAATGTGCCCTGTCAGAGCATTCCAGGGCATATGCACCTGAGATGTTCGTTAGCCAATTTTAAATGCAGGAATTTTGCTACAAAATAAATTATATTTATAAAATGTTCATTGGCTGATCATATTCCAGCAAACTGAAAGATACAGGATACACACACACACATATATATATATATATATATATATATATATATATATATATATATATACGAAAAAACAGACAAAAGTCCAAGGGGTAAAAGCTGTGCTTATAAAAACAAACAGTCTCAACAAATTGAAAAATAAAGCAACAGCTACCATGCAGAGTCCAATAAACGGTGTTGCAACATCTCAGTTCATATACTGCTTCATCAATCCACTGCTTACAGAATCCAGCAAACAGTCAATAGGTACTGAATATAAAAGGTTCTTTATTAATGGTGCACTCAGGAGGTAAGCGCTTTCACTTCAATGCTTCATCAGACCATACAACTGAGTGAATAACAGATTTCCATTTAAAAACATGAGCTTCCAATCATATACTGACACATCATAATTGCTTCAACAATCAGAGAATACATAAAATCAAACTAATTAAGCAACAATACTAAGGAACAGAAGTCAGTAATTGCACTCTAATTACATTTATTGACTTCATAGACTAATATATTATATCATCAAACTAAAAAAATATATATTTTTAAATCAGATTAAAAAACATATGCAAAAAAGCATATCAAAAATATATTAAAAAAATATTTTTTATTTTTTATCTGATTTTAAGTCTTTTATTCCGAAGAAAGGGTTTTAAAGAAACCCTTTCATTCAAACCTTTCCCTACATCAGCATGTAATCTTATGATCCACTGAGCCTCTCTTTCTTCCGTCAAATAATTAATATTGCCTCCCCTTGCACCTACTCGCACGACTTCTATAACCATAAATTCAAACGTATGTTCTTGCCCTTTTGACTTAACATGTTTGGCCAATGCATTAGTTACTGTGCCTGTTCTAATATTATATAAATGTTCTCTTATTCTATGTCTAAATTGTCTGTCAGTCTTTCCTATGTAGAAAGACTGACATGCAAGGCACACAGCCAAATAAACCACATGTTCAGTGCCACATGTTGCAATGCAGTTAAACTTGAACTCTCTCCTAGTATCCGGATGTATAAATGTATTCATTTTTCTAATATGTGGGCAAAAATTACATCCACCACATGGTGTAGTACCTATTATGTCCCGAGTTTTTTCCCTGTCATGTGTATAGCATAACATTCTCCTAATATTCATCTTATTCCTAAACCTAAACATCAGTCTATCACCTATGTAATCTGCGATTTGTGGATCTGTCATCAAAACACCCCAATGTTTCTTAAAAATTTCCGCAATGTTGTCCTTGTCTTTGGTAAAAAACATGGGAATCCTAATTTTATTATTTGTATCAATAGCATTTCTCTTGTCGTGAGATTGACTTGAAAAATAGGGCTTGGCTCTATTCTCTCTCAAAGAATTAATAACAGATAAACCTTCATTGATATCACGGGGTGTATAACCCCGTTGTATAAACCACTCTCTCAAATCTATCAATTCATTCTCAAAGCCCTCTTCAGTAATATTTAACCTTGAAATACACATCCCTTGTCCCTCAACAACATTGTGAAATACGTAGTTCGGGTGCATGCTCCTCCTATGAAGCAATGTATTTTTGTGACATGCTTTCCTAAAAACACCAGTTGTGAGAGAACCATCACTCAGTCTCTCTACAAATACATCTAAAAATGCAATCTTTGTAGATAAAACATTCATGGAAAACTTTAAGTAACTTGTAATTTGATTAATTTCATATATAAATCTATGCAATGTATTTTAATCACCATTCCAAATAAAAAAGGCATCCCCTACGAAACGTTTATAAAAAAGTACATTTTTTTTAAACTGTTCCATTATAAATAATTTTGATTCTTCCCACATAGCTAGAAACATGTTGGCGTAGCTATTGGCACAAGAAGTGCCCATAGCTACGCCATCTAGCTGTATGTAGGGGATGTCATCAAACAAAAATATATTACTTTCAAGTATCGTCTCTAGAAACAAAGATAAATCAATGAATCTAACATCATAGTTGCTATGTCTCTCTAAATAACATCTCACAGCTATTATACCTTCTTCATTCAGAATAATGGTGAACAAGGACTGTACGTCCAAAGTCACTAATATAAGTTCTTTATCAATTATATTCTCATTTTCACAAAAAAATATACAACTCTTTCAAAAATTGTTGCGTGTCGCTTAAAATAAAAATATTTTCATCTACAATCGGGCGCAAGTATTTCTCTACGTATATTGAAAGAGGCTATGTACTCCATCCCCTCCCAGAGACAATAGGTCTCATGGGTGGGTTAAGGCCATCTTTATGGACCTTGGGTAGCCCATGTATAGTGGGTGTAATAGGATTCTCAGTGTTAAAATATTGAAACAAATCCCTCATTATAATAACCAGACTTAACTAGATCGTCTAGCATATTTCTGACACTATTTATTTTCTCAGAGACTAGTTCTTGATCTATTCGTTTATAAAATTTCTTATCATTCAACATTCTAAACATAGAGCTCTTATAATCAGTAGCATCCATTATAACAATTGGCCCACCTTTATCCGCTGGCCTTATACTGATACTCAAATCATTCTGCAATCTTTTATGTGCTTCACGTTCATTAAAATTCAGGTTATTTTTCAAACCTTGCATCTGATGATCACAATTGTAATACTTATACGAATCTTCCTCTACCAACTTATCAAATGCTTGAACTAACGGGTGACAGATAGGTATATACATACTAGATCTCCTAAACGGATTCTGCTGTTCAATGGTATTATTACCAAATTCTAATTTCAACATAACATTTGTAACAAATGTTTTTAAATCAACAATGACATCAGTTAATTGACTCATACATGTTGGTATAAAGCCTAGTCCTTTATTAAGGACGGAGCTTTCATAAATGTCCAATGTTCTGTTAGAAATGTTCCATATCAGGTCGTCCCTACATGGCTCCACATTTTCTTTAAAGTGTGCCCACCCCCTCTTTCCGAGGGAAACCTCCATTTTTGTCTCCCCCGACTCACTGAACGTGCTCTTTTCAAGCCCCTTTCTTCTGTGGTAATTGGTAAGGGAAACCGATGAAAATTTACATTTTTATTATTTGTTTCTGTAACATTTCCCACAATAGTTCTATTCGCCTCTTTAGGGTGAACATCTAACGAAACAGTCGTATTAGGAGCAGGAGAGTTCAATAACTGTATCTCATCTCTCTGTAAGACTGCACAATTTGTATTGGGCCAGTCTCAAAGCCTTCTTTAACAGTGGCATCTTGTCTTACATCTATAGAATGATAGAATGTTTCAACTGTTACATTCGAATCTAATAACAGATTCTGACTACCATTAGTAGTCACTACATTGTTTCTTGTTGATTTTGTCGGCATATTATTTCTCACAACTTTCTCTCCCTGAGAATCATTGTTACTGGCAACTCTAGGCCAAGTGAAGATGTTGCCAAGTTGAAAATCTCTCATATCTCTGTCTATTTTGACTTTCTTCTGTAACAAAAGTATTCTTTCATATACGGATACGCTATCCAGCAGGGCCTCCATAGAGGCATTAACACTAACTCAATTAAACTTTTCATATAAATCTGTTTGCTGTTTACAAACAGATTCCCTGAGACAATCTTCCTCAGGTTTAAAAAAGTCTATCAGTGTCATATACTTCGCACTCACCTCCAGGTTCAGCAGTTGCCATTTTGCCAACAGGTCTGGATATTGAGTCCCATATGTTGGCATTTTTAGTACACGCAGACCCCCTCGGAACTATCTGCTTGGAAATACGTGCCTCAAAGTGCTGCCTTTACAGTTGTAAATGCTTTAACTTAATAAAGTATGTTTCCAGTTTCTCTATCGCCCTCTTCAGGTCTTAATGTTCAACATCTATAGCCACATCAACTATGCCTGTAGTATTGACTTGATATGAGAGTAAGGGATTGATGTTATTAGTCACCATATTATTAAATCTCTCATAAGGGTTAAAATTCAAATTATTTAACCCATTGTCTTGTCTATGTTGGACCAATTCGGCTCTGCTATTCAGCTCGGAACCCTTCTGTGTATTTTCCGGTCTATAATTCAATTCGACTACAGTTGTTATACCTTCTGCCATGTCCCCTTGGAGTAGAAAAGCTGACAAAATGCGAAAAATGTATTTAATAAAAAAACAGGCAAAAGTCCAAGGGGTAAAAGCTGTGCTTATAAAAACAAACAGTCTCAACAAATTGAGAAATAAAGTGACAGCTACCATGCAGAGTCCAATAAAAGGCGTTGCAACGTCTCAATTCATATACTGCTTCATCAATCCACTGCTTACAGAATCTAGCAAACAGTCAGTACGTATATATATATATATATATATATATATATATATATATATATATATATATAGATCCCATTTGATCCAGCAAATATATGTTTCATTGAACTGTAAATTCGTAACCTAATTTTCACGAAAGTGCATTTTTTCAAAAATGCACTTTCGTGTAAAAACAAAAATAAAAATAAAAAAAAACAACAGAAAAGAAATAAAAACATGCAGTTTGCATGTAACGTTAGTTGTACATCAACATTTAGTGTTGCTGTACAACTAAGCAAACTATTGCTCAGATCGTGGTACAGTAGGGATAAAGGAATATTCTGTTTTCCACACTGTAGTGCGATCTCAGAGTGAGAATATTAAAATAGGGAGGGTGTGGGGGGCACAGCCCCCCACATGGGTGGTGCAAGGGGCATAATTGTGTTTAGTGCTTTTTTTTTTAGGTTTTATGTTTCATTTTACACGAAAGTGCATTTTCGAAAACATACACTTTTGTGAAAGTGAGGTCACGAATTTCCGTTTCGATGAAACGTAAATTCACTGGATCAAAGTAGATGCATATATATATATATATATATATATATATATATATATATATATGTGTGTGTGTGTGTATATATATATATATATATATATATATATATATATATATATATATATATATATGTATATATAGATATATATATATATATATATATATATATATATATATATATATGTATGACTTGTACATACTTTAAAATTACGTAAAAATCCATTCATTGTGCTCGCTCTAAAAATTCAGAGCTTATGAAAAAGACTTTATGTGTAGCAGGTGATATACATGTTTTCCTTGCTGAAGAATTCATTACTGCTGTTTGATAATCCTTAGCTGGACTCTTGGCTGTTTCTGATTTATTGATTGATGTCCACTTAGCCTTCTGTTATCTTTCTAATCCCATTTCCACAATGTTACATTTCTCAGAAATTATCTTCTAAATTTAAACTGAAACTGAGAGATCACAATTTGTGCAGCCAGCATTCCACACCTTTTCTGGTGTTTCTCCTTCCAAATGATTATAAATTATCATATTTCAATTAAGCGGACTTCCTTCATGCTGTTGTGTAGGATTTTTTTAACAGGGGTTCAGTTTGCTGATTCTATGTGACTTTCTAGTTATGCTTTTAAGCGTTTGGAAGTTGATTGGTCATAGGGAAACCTCTCGTACAGTACAAACTATGCACCGAATATAAAGCACATTTTCATACATATATGTCTAAACATATCACTCAACTTAAGAGACTTCAGAGTTAATAAGATCAGTGTCTTCCAAAACATTAGTTATCAGGACAGACTGTCAGCCCTTCCTCTCCATACTAAGTCTGTTACAGACTCCTCCACAGAGATCTGTGTCTATCCTTTTGAGACAGGAAAGATCTAACCATCTTTGATCTTGTATTCTTTCATAGAAAAAGGTACCTCAGATACTCATTTAAAGGAGCTAAACCTTCATCAGCAGGTAAGAAGGCATGATAGGGTAATATCCTAATGTAGCCCTCACTAGGGGAAGAAGCTCCCACTGCATGTCAAGCAGAGGAGCACACTTGCCACTTCCAAGATAATCCTAATGAATTGATTGGGCAGTCTGCAATTCTCTCCTAGTCTTCCTTGCCTTCCCCTCCTTGAGGCTGTAGGGAACATTTGTATTTTTTTCTGACTAGACTCATAATGGTCTGCAGACTGATTACCTAATACTTAGCTATGAACCTATGAACCTGCGCCTGAACATAATGATCTGTAGAGTTATTGCCTAGTACTTACCTAGGAACCTGTAAGCTCATGCCTGAATATAACAGCGGTCTATTAAATGGACTTCAGTCTAGAGTTCCATAAAATATATAAAGTTTTATTGCAGTACCAAAACTTAAAGGTGGTAGTAAAGATTTTATTCCAAAACAATTAACTGATATCTTCTTTGTCATTGCACAAACATGTCTTTTTTAATGAAGATCAAACCATTTATATGTTTTTCTGGTACCTTTAGTATCAAAGATCAAGAGTTCCCATAAAATAAGGACTAACAGTCACTTCTGGGTAAATGTTCAATAATTCCTTTCTGCATCATCAAGAGACAGAAGTTATCACCAAGACATCCTAGTAATCTCAGGCATAATATGTTCTCTTCAAGCTCCATGGGATTCCCTTTCAGGCAGATGGTCAGGTCTCTTCACAAATACTTCATATATTCCTTCTTTGCTGTTACTAATTCAATGCAGGCACATACCTTCCCTTTATAAGAGGCCAGTATTTCTTTTATACATTAGAAATCAGGTATAAAAATATTATCCTCCCTGAAATATTCTCACTGCTCTTATAGATTCGGTATGCAGACCAGCATAGACAAAATCTTTGCAACCAGTTCTTTACTGGCCAAAATTGATAATGTGGTGCTGACATCATGCCCTATGTCTGACCACAATGCTATCACCTTCAAGGTAACACTTAATACTGACCCCTTAAACTTCTTTATTTATTATTTATTTTTATTTATTTTACATTTGGTTACCGGAAAGTCAGACTGGACAAAAGTCCTTTTAAAGCAGGGGCCCGGGGAGAAAAGCTCCACATATAACAAACATTAACAATTACAAAAACATGACAAATGAACAACACTATAACATTTTTCATCCATGAAATCTAAGATAAAAACACAAGACTGTGCATCAACCAGGAGAAATGTCCACTTATAACATAAATTAACATGTACAGCTTCATGAGAACAGAAAAAACACTATATATTTAAATTAAGGCTAAGATTACAATAGTAGCAGTTAAATGTCAACCAAAATCAATGAAAGTCTTTAGTCTGTTTATCCAAAAATAGCATTCCATATATTCTGGTCATGACACGAATAAAGAAATAAAGAAATCCCTCTACTTGGATGAGGTATTAGGTGATAAGAGAAGGAGAGAAGTTTGAGGAGGAGAGAGACTAGCAAGGTAGAGAAACGTCAATAGTCAGGGAGTGAGGGAGGAAGGGTAATCCTGGGTAAGCAGATGAAGTTGGAAATAGACTAGCCTGGGGTGTCACAATAGTAAATCCAGTTTGCTTGAAGGAATGTTTTTAGTTATTTTTTAAACTGAGCCACAGATGATGTGACTGTTATATTAGTGGGTAAGGGGTTCCCCCTTTTTGCTATACAATTTGAATAGAGGGAGGCTCCTCCAGAGTTGTTGGTTTTACTGACTTGAAGGAATTCTTCTTTAAGGAGATAGTTTAGCAATTGTTTTTGAATACATTTTCTAAGTATTTTGGAGAAGGAGGCTAAGATTACTACAGGTCTAAAGTTAGTCATGTCTGTTGAATTTTTTTATTTGTGCATAGGGATAATATATGACTTTTTCCAAAGAGAAGGAAGGTGGAATTCCTGGATTGGCCTATTTATAATGCAGCTGTTTTAAGGTATTTACTATGAAGGTCATCAGCTGAAGTAGAGCATGATTTGAGTTTAAGAGTAGTTTTATATAAGATGCGGTCACTGGTTTGAAGGTGAATGTGAATGTAGTAATATATGGATGCTGGGATGTTAGGGAATCCTTAATAGAGATACTATACTATCTATGAAATAAGAATTGCATTGTATTGTGGTTTTGAGTGATGATTTACTGGGGGAAAGTTTAGGGTTTAATTTATCACTTGTATGCAAGATTTCTTCAATTGCTGTCTAGAATGTTTTATGGCTCTGTTTACTATTATTCTGAAAGTTATAATAGTATATTTTTGTCTTCATTAACTTGCTTTTTAATATGATTTGAAGCATTCTGATGTTTTAAGATATTACAGTGTTTTATATTTTTTACCATTCTTTTCATGTTTTTTTCTCTATCCTGCATTAGCATTATACTCTTTTTGAATGGATAAATTGCATTATTTGTTTTTAGTCTCTTCCTTCTAGGAGGTACAATGCTACCATGAGTCCCTTCCTTCTAGGAGGTGTAACCATACTCATATAGTATGCAACCAGAGGCTGACAGTAACAAACCAAAGACAATACATTAAATCCACCTTTTTTTTTTTTTTTTGGTAATGTAGCACCATGTCCTTTTTTTCTTCTTCTTTTAGTATTTTATTGATTGTAATTTCAAACCATTTTATTATTTTCAACTAAAATATTTTTCTTATAACATCAAGGGGAATTCAAGAAGTTATCATTACATGTATGCTTCTGTGTACACATCGTGACACCTTACTCCAATTCAGCAACCACCCTTACATGGTGCTGCACGGTACTCCAACATGAAGATATGCAGCATCGTGCAGTGCTGACCCCGCAAACATTTTGAATGCTATTGAAGTATTCCAACAAGGAAGGGATATGCTAATTAGCTATGTGCTCTCTCCCCAGAACTGCTTCCAGGAAAGCATGTACACAACTGGGTGATTAAAGAACTCACCCAGTTGTGTAGATCAGCCTGGCCATCACTACCACATTGCAGTATTGAATGCAGCCAAAAGACTGTGTACAGCTGTTCAACACAAATGTGATGGTAGAACCATTAAATACCAGGGAATACTCTTTAAGTGTCATAATGCCACCAACATTACTTGAGGACTCAAAGGTTGGGGGTGGGGAGATACACTAGACACCAGGCATTGCTTATAAAGTGCCTTAATGGCACCAAGAGTACTGTGGGGCTCCAGGGGGCGGGGGGTGCACTAGACACCAAATTGCATCTAAAGTGTCATTATTGCATTGGCGTCATAAAAGGGATCAAGGAAGGGGTGTTGTAACTGCAGCAGCATCATAGCAGTGATTGGAGGTGATGGAGATGCACTAAACCGCCACTGTCTAAGAGATGCATACCATAATGACACTAATGTATACTAATGTATTATGGGCATAAGAAACCTCATGGTGGCTGATTGAATAGGTACAGTATAAAACAAACCAAGCAACGTTAATACTGAACAAGTGTTTAATAAAACAAAGCTTTCAGGTCAAACAAATGAGGCGTGTTTGACCTGAAAGCTTTGTTTTTTTAAACACTTGGTCAGTATTAGCATTGCTTGGTTTGTTTCATACTGCATCCAGTCCTGGTTTTATGAACTAAGCTTTGTTCTGAAACTGTTTGGCTTTTTGAGAATTGGGCTGATTGAATAGGAGCAGGTGCAGGGACTGTGGTGCGTGTGTGTGTGTGTGTGTGTGTGTGTGTGTGTGTGTGTGTGTGTGTGTGTGTGTGTGTGTGTGTGTGTGTGTGTGTGTGTGTGCATGCGTGTGTGTATAATTTTGTGTGCATGTGAGTGACAAGGGGAATGCCACTGCTTACAAGAGCAGCAAGCTATGACTGGAACATGCAGCTTAGCCATGATAAGCAAGCTGCACTAGTAACTGCATTTCAAGAAACATGCAGATTAGCCAGTAATGAGGCCTTACCTTATTGAGGTTACCATATTTGTGAATCACAATTGGACACGTCACAGGAGAAGAGCCCTTCTATCATGAGCCAACTAATCCTAGGAACTTCAATAAATTTCTGGGCATATGTTTTTCTCACATTGAACATTAACTATATACAATGTTTAAAGAAAACTGCAGACTTGTCTCACACTTTGTGTAACTTTGTTAAAATAAAAAGAAAACCACAAGTGATAATGGAGCTCTATATCACACAAAATGAACTTTAATCCAATGGTTTAGTGCTTTCAGCCCAAGAATTAGGCCTTTATCAGAACAAAGTGTTAAAAAACTGTCTCATTTTTATACCATCATCAATACATAAAGCCTCAAGGCAACATAGGTACTTTTAAATGTAAAAGTTGCAATTTTTGTAAATACATTTCAGAGGGAGCAGATTTTAATGTTGCAACTCAGAGCAAGATGTGGCACGATCCAGGCATTTTTAATTGTAAATCTACATTTGTGGTATACATGATAGAATGCTCCACCTGTCCTTCATTCTATATTGGGAAAACCAATAGGCAACTTAAAAACAGAATGCATGAACACTATTATGCCATCAAAAAGAAAAATTTAGATAATGCTCTTTACAAGCACACTTTAAACTGTGTGAGTAGCAATAACAGTGTTGTTTCTTTTTACAGTTATATATCATGTTCCATTGGGCTTTAATGGAGACAGAGATGGGGAACTAGATTTTAGAGAGTTTAAATGGCAGGTTTTATTAGATGCATGCAGGGCACCAGGGCTTAACAATGGTGTCAACTATAAAGCTGTGTTGACCTTTGACCTTCAGGTTTGGGCTTTCCTATCGATTAGTTCTTATTAAAACTGTTTAACTTCACTTGTAATTAAGCATCCCATTTCTGTAGGTTTGCGGTCAGTTTACTGGAGCTGCTCAGAGGTTGTTAACTCTAGCCATAGACCTAGAGTATATCTGAACAAAAATTTAAGGCATCTACTGAATTCAGCTGAAAAATAAGTATATTTTATTCCTGCAAACAACAAAGGTGCCAAAAAACAATGAAAAAAACACACACACCGGATTTATTAATCTTCCGTGCAGGACTAGTCTAGTTCTGCATGGAAGCGGCAATTTAGGAGGAGGACAGCAGCGCAGCATGCATATTAATGAAGGCATGATGCCTGAACTCCCAATCCTGCACGGAGTGTGGACGAGTGTAGGGGGCATGTCTGAGAGCAGAGCTCTTGCAATAAACATGCCCCTGCAAAGTAGAACAGCAGAAAGTGTAAATAAATGAGCGAGACCGCTCATAGGTGTCCGCATATCTCCACCAACAGTTCCCCATGTGTACAACAGCAACAGGACATAAAAATAAAAAGAACCCCCTTTATTTTTTTTTAAAACTCAGAGTAAAGCTAACCGTAGGTACGTGGGTGTGCCCATCGCTTAGCTACGTTTAAAGCAGCTTAAAAGGCTGAAGAGGATAACAAGGAAGATATATGCAAAGGAAGCAGCACAATAATAGTGTAGTGGTCAGAGGATCTGCCTAACGCGCAGACATTCCTGGTTTGAGTCCCACTGCAGCACATGCCATTTTCCATTTGAAATCTGTATACAAACATTTCTTTACAATTTTTGCTGTATAACCTACTAAATAACATTTAAATGTGAACTGGAGTACTGCATTAAATGAACATGTGATGTGTCAGTGTCATAATGAATAAGGCACTAGTAAGCAGGTTTAAGCACAAATAAGCAGTACTAAGCATATATAAGCACTAGTAAGCATGTTTAAGTGCGTTTGCGAGGGGGTAAGCATTGCCTACACAGATTAAGCAAGGTAGAAGCTAACTGAATATAAGAAACTGAAACCGGAGGTTCGCATTGCTTTGCTCCGCTCAAACCCGCGCACACCCGCATACAACTGCTTTAAAGTGCCTTAATCACTCTGTACCCAACGGCCTGTGTTCTGCCCAACAACAAAATAAGCAGCTACAGCAAGGCTCAAACTCAGGACCCTGTATACCACAGTAATTAACCACCAAGCCATCATAGCAACACATGCAAATGAGGTATCAGCAAACGAATCCTCACCACAGGAAAATCAATTCAAACATGTGAACTGAATCTATGTACAGTGTAATGTTGTATAACCTGTCACAGAACATAAATATGTGAACTGGAGTACTGCAGTAAGCACAGATTTGAGGTGTTATTGTAATAAAGTGTAGAAGTCCCCAGGTCCCCATACAGTGTATGTACACATGAATCACGGATACCACACACATATATAACCTGTAATGAAGAATAAATCATTGCCAAAAGGCAAATATAGTGCTAATTAACTATTAAGCAATGCTAACAGCAGCACAGCTCAACTTAGTAAGTGTAAGCAATATGTAGGGGAGCCAATTCAATCTGCCTAGTGGTATACCTCTTTAAGCAGTGCCAACCTTATGTAAGCAAGTGTGCCCATAGCTTAGCCTTTTCAAAACCGCCCAATCATGGGAAAGTGTGGGAAATTGGCCATATTTAAACCCCACAGGTGGGAATACTTCTCATAACTGGTTGTAGCTTCCTACTGCAGAATGGCTGGTGTGGGTGAAGGCACTCAATTTAGAGCACAGCACTGAAGCATCCAGGAGTCAAAATTCATGGTATGGCTCCTGGTAAAACACCATGAGCAGAGACTACTGCAGGGCCAGTACCAGGGCTCACAGTATAAAATGGTGGCCTGGGACAGTCTCGCCCGTAACCTCACTAGTGCCATAGGTATCCCCCGGACTGGTGAGCAGGTCAGGCACCACCATGCTGACCTGAAGCGGTGGAGGGGCGATGTACTGCAACAGTGGCTCCAGGAGTCTTGGCAGATGCCTAATGCCCCATAATGAGTAAGTACTCATTCTACTAAGTAGTTAATAATTGTCTAGCTTGTGTATACTATGGAGAGGTATGGCTAAATATCACTGTATGTCTCTGACAGCTGCAGATGAGCGGGCTGAGAACCAGTAAGTCCATGATGCTAGGTTGCAAAGGCTGCATCGTGAGGTAGTTTAGTATTTGTCTTCATGTACTGCCATAACAAATAAATATAAGAGCTTTAGAAAGTGTCGTACCAGTAGAAATAAATGTGTAATATTCTGTTAATAAAGGTATAACGCCTGGAGTGCTTCTGTTAATCTTCTTTCATATGTTGTTGAACTGTTGCATACTATAAATAGTACTGTTGTATTAAGCAGTGTTACCCACACTGAGGTATGCAGATAAATGTGTATGAAGTTCTGTATAACAATCTTGGAAGTGCCAAGAGGTCAGTCATATTGTACACGTGAGGGAGACGTAGATAGAAAACAGTAGAAAGCGTCACATCACTTCCCTGATAGCACAGTGTACTGTGATGTTAACTATACTTTTGTTGTTACACACAGCAGGGGTTTGAATCCCGGGAGTGCTAGTATGTTATATGCATAATCATACCCCACAACTGTACAGATTTTGTTACAATGTTCAGATAGAAAGCTGTATGCATAATTACACCCAACAATTGTACAAAATTTGCTAGAATGTTCAGATAGAAAGTTGTATGAATATTCATACCTCCCAACTGTTCCAATCTGTCCAGCATGTCCAGATAAATTGCCCACATCACCAGCCTGGTACCTTGTTCCCCAGAAAAATCAGTGTGATGATCCAAGAAATGTACTGATAGTCAAATGTGTACATAGTCAGAGAATGTTTATGAAAACAAACCTGTCATTTTAGCACCTCGCCCAAAGTGTATGAGAGGAATTCGCAACATATGTTGCATTAACACCTGCATCTTGTCATGCCTGTATGTAGGACACAGTTCACGTATATAATAAACATACCAGTGTACAATGTAAGACCATTGGGTAGTGTAATACTACATGTAAGTGACAGATCACTGCAGTGACTAAGAATGTTGTGAAAACTACAAGGATATATTAGCTGTTAATTGAACTCTATCTGTCACCCCTACCATATGTGCAAAAATAACCCAATGACACATCTCAATCAGTATGTGTACACTCCTAACTTTTGTTGGGACATAATTCCCAAGGGTTTATAAATATTCACATTTGTTTCTATGCATGTGCCATGTTAAAATACACCCATATTGGTGCCCTGTTGCCATCAATGAAACCTGCATGCTGTTGTAATGCCCATTGTTGTTCCATATATGCATGTGTTCTGCTTGCTCTGCAACTGTTTTAAATCTGGTGTTTTGGGTTAATGGGAATACCTATGCATGCTGTTATAACTAATCCTGAATGCTGTTGATTATTACTAACCCATATCTGTCATAAACCTGCTACAATATAGCTTGTATGGGAAGGCTGGTCCCAGCAGACCCACCTGTCCCATCTCAGCTGGCCATTGCACTGGGCACCAGCACATCTGGGGCCCAGCTGGGGACCTCCTCCTCTGTTGGCCCAGCACTAACTTTGGGTGTAACCGCTGCAAGGGATGGGGCTTGCCCCTCACTGTGACGGTGCATGGAGAGGAACCTGTCACCCATCGACATGTCTTGGCCATGGTGCTTGGAGAGCTCAATCTGGAGTTTCGAGACCAGCTACACCAGCTTGAGGGCCAATTGGCGCAATTAGTGGGTGAGCCTGCCCCTCCTACACAGCCCCCAGCACAGCCACCTTTGGGGCCGTGAAGCTGCAGTGGTGACTGCCCATGGGTGGGGACCTCAGTCCCACTGTTTCCATTTGTGGGCTCATGGGCTTGCGACTTCCAAACAATCCTCCCCATCCAAGGTGTTTACCCCCACATGTGTCATATACTGCCCCTGTATGCATCTTGTCTTCTCTGTTAACCTATCCAATCTACCTCCCCAAATATACCTACTACCCCTACCCAACATCCCACTCTCACCTGAAAAAAAAAGGGCAATCTGTTCCCCCAATAAAATCTCACCCCATACATAGCTGTCCATTTTGCACATGTCCACTGGACACATGTAATCTGGTCTAACTGGCATCACAATTAATTTATGTTGTCCTCACCCCTTTCCCAGGGGTTTGAGGGTCCAAATCTACCTCCAAATTCAGTGTATATGCACAGCTGTTGTAGTAGAAGAAATGGGCAGCTATGGATCTTTCCTACACCCTTCCTGCACATGCCTAGTTATTTTCCCTACTGTCTTACCCTCTTTGTGCCCCTTTTCACCACTTTCCTATCAACCCTTTTTTTCTTTTCTTTTAAAGAAATTAGCACAGGGTAAGTGGGAGTAGGCACTTTTAAGCAGCAGTAAGCTGGTTTCAGCCTGTTTGCATGGGGGTAAGCTATGCCTACACAGGTTAAGCAATTTAGAAGCCAGCAGAGTATAAAAAGCTGTAACCAGAGGTTAGCAGTGCTTACCTCCACGCAAACCCATGCAAACCCGCTTACAACTGCTTAAAAGTGCCTTAATCACTCCGTATCCAGCAGGCCATGTTATGCCCAGTAACAAAATAAACAGCTCATACAAGGCTCGAACCCAAGCACCCTGCACACCCTAGACAGGGTGATTTACCACTAAGCCTTGATTGATACAAAGACAGTCCATGTTTTCAGAAACATATCATCCAGTCCTGTCATGCAACAGTACAGAGAATGTATACCAACACCTAGATGTTTGTGTGTGTAATTATATTAATATCTAAACAGATACAACATATCTATATATGTATATATATATATATATATATATATATATATATATATATATATATAAGCTCATAGGTTCATAGGTAGGTACTAGGCTATCTGCCCAAAGCCATTTATAAGCCTAGCCAGAATGTGTTGGCTTTTGCCACCCCCTTAGATTAGTTTCCTGTGCCTCTGTCCAGCAGAGACATTGAAGTGATCCCTGGGGTAAACTTTCTGTTTCCCATCCACTCATCAAGGTTTTTCTTGAAGAGGGTTAGCGAGGAGCTCTGCCTAATGTAGATTGGAATCTTGTTCCAGAGCATGGGAAGTCTCTGGGACAGGAATCTATCCCTCCAGCACATCCTATTTATTGTTGTGGTGAGGTTTAGGTCCCTGGAGTGTGTGGCTCGAGGAGATATGGTTTTCTTTAGGTGGAGCATGTCCATCAATTCTGAGTTGGACATGGCCTTGTATGTCAGACAGAGATCACCTCTGAATAGGCAGTATGCAACCAAGTACAGCTGGAGTTTCTTTAGTCGGGCTGCATAGGGCATCTGCTTGAGGCCAATGATCCTCTTGGTGAGGTACTTCTGGGGTATTTCCAGTTGTTGCAGGTTTCTTGTAAAGTACATCCCAAATGGGGCATTGTACTCTATGATTAGTCTGATGAGTGATGCACAGAGGGGCCCAATGATCTCTTTCGATCTGGATGCAAACCCTTTTGTGATTAGGTGGGCCACATCGAAGGGCTTTCTAACCACTTTGGCAATGTGATTATCAAAGGATAGGTTACTATCTACTTGGGTCCCCAGGTCCCTTTTTACATCTTCCATACTTAAGGGGCTACCACCTATATAGTAGTTTGTGGGTACTTTGTTTTTTCCAAAGTGGATGACTATGCACTTTTTGGCATTTAGCTTGAGGCCATGGTTTTGACACCAGGTATCTGTCTCAGTGAGACCCTTTTGGAGGATGTCTGTATCAGCTGGAGAGTCAATTATAGCCCCTAGTTTGCAGTCGTCTGCGAACTTGGTTAGCCATAGTCCTCCTGTGCTTGCCTGTACCTCTGAGAAGTATATGCCAAACAGGAGGGGTCCTAGGACTGAGCCCCGGGGAATGCCACTTGTAACCAGTTTAGAGTCAGACCTAGCTCCCGCAACTCTTACCATGTGGGTTCTGTCCGTGAGACAGTTGGCAATCCATCTCATGATGTAGGGGTTTATGTTCAGGCTGGTGAGCTTGTCTATAATACCTGAGTGGGGAATGGTGTTGAAGGCCTTTGCAAGGTCTAGGTAGACTGTGTGGCCAACCTTTCCCTTGTCTATAGCCTTGGTAACTGTCTCAAAGAAGTCCACCAGGTTTAGGAGGCATGATCTGGTCTTAACAAAGCTGAACTGGGTAAGGTCCAGTGTTTGGAGGTTTCCAGTGTCTCTATTAATGAGATCCATGATGATGTGCTCCATAGCTTTGCAGACCAAGCTAGTCATGTTTATAGGGCGATAGTTCCCGGGGTCCATTGTGGCTCCACCTTTGTGGAGAGGAATAACAGTTGCTGTGCACCACTATGTGGGCACATAGCCTGTGGAGAGGCTGAGTTTAAACAGAGTATTTAGGTGAGGGGTTAGTTCATCTTTTAGCTCATGTAGGATGCAGCCTGGGACACTGTCCGGTCCCACTGACACTGTGTTTTTGGCTTTGGAGAGGGCTGTTTTAACCTGAGTGTCTGTGATTTCAGGGGCACTACATTCTTCTGGTATAGTTATGGGCCCTTTTGGGGGTGAAAGGGAGGTGATGTTTGCACTGAACCTGTCTGCCAGGATGTTGGCTATATTGGTTGGTTCAGTGTATGTTGTACCATTCTGCACTAACTCCGAGCAGATCTGAGAATTGCCACTTAGATTCTTGACATAGCTAAAGAATGCCTTGTGGTTATCTTTGAAGTCCATGGCAATTTTTCTTTCGAAGCTAGCCTTGGATGATTTTATGAGGGAACATAGTTTCTTGCTGATACTGATAAGGGATGTCTTCCCTTCTTGGGATTTTACTCTTTTCTGTACTAATTTCCTCCTTCTGTTGTATAGCTTATTTATGGCAGGGGTCCACCAGACTGGTTTCCTTTTCTTGGAGGAGTGAGTCTTGGTTTTGTTTGGGATAGCACCATCCATGCATTCTTGTAGGTACCCATAGAGTGCATTAGTAAAGGATTTTGCAGTTTGGACAGCGCTATCCTTTAGCATGGAAGCTTTGAAACTTCCCACCTCGGTCTTAAGTAACGTGAAGTTTGCTTTTGAAAAGTTTTTCACAGTGGTTTCTTTGACCGGGGTGGTGGCAGAATGTGGATATCCAGAGTGATTAGTTTATGGTCAGATCTAACCAGCGAGGGGTTGACCTCTGGTGTGGAACACTGGTCGCCCATGTTGGTGATGACGAGGTCCAATATGTTATCACCTCTGGTGAGGGTGTTGACCAGTTGATCCAGGGTGTTTGAGTTTATAAATTCTAGGAAATGTTGGGCAAGGGAGTTTGTACTTCAGTAGTTCTCCCAGTTAATGTTTGGGTAATTGAAATCATCCAATATCAGGGTGTTTGGAAGGACCTTTATGTTTCCCAGTGTTTCCAGGAATGTGGAGTGGGGGTCCTGGGACATGGTGGGAGATCTGTAGCAAGCTATAATTTGAATAGCAGTTTTGCCCATTGTTACTTGCACGTGGATGATCTCTGAAGCATCGTGCTGTGCCACTAACCTGGAGGTGTGGATATCCTTGATGAATATGGATACTCCCCTGCCTTTTGTATTTTGGCCTGGGTTTTGTGGCCAAAATGTATGGTATGAATTGTAGCCTGGTAGTGCTGGGGTCTCTCTGGAGCCTTAAACCAGGTTTCTGTTACTGCACATATATCGATTTTCTCCATACTGAGGAGTGCCTCGAGTGTGTGCATTTTGAGGTTTAGACTTCTGGCATTGAGTAGCATTACCCTCAGTTTTTTGTTACTTGTGCTATTTATGGTGGTAGGTTTGTCTTTTTAGCCTTGCCTAAAAAAGGCACTATGGGGGTAGCAAGAGCCTTGGCCAGTATTCAAAAGCCTAAGGGTGACAGGTGCAAGCCGTCCCTAGCGAAGCAGCGTGGTTTGTTGAGCATGTCATCCCAGGTTGACAGACACTGGATCCCCTTTGAATGACACCAGAAGCTTAGTCAATTGTTGAAATTGATATTTTTTTTCTCTATACCATGGTATCATTCTTGGTGAGGGCAGGATGCTACTCAGTGTCAGGGTCATACCGGCCTGGGCTAAGTGATCAGAGAGCTCCTCCATGTCTCTTTTCATGTAGTCCAGGGAGGTATGGCTCAGGTCATTCACACCAACATGGACAATGACAGAGTCATATTTGTGCTTGTTCTTGAGTGACCTGAGTGCTTGTGTTATGTGATGGATCTTGGCACCTGACAAGAAGCTAACAGTAACCTTCTCCTTGTTCAGCCTAGTGAGTGGGACATCAGTGCGCCTGACTATAGAGTCACCTATTACTAGTGTGTTGGGTATGTTATTTTGCCTTAAGGGCTGTGATTGTGTAGCACACTGGTTTTGTGAAGTATATGTTTCATGGTTTGTGTTGGGGGGTGGAGGTTGCTTGGATGTCTGCTTTGGAGGTCTCTGTTGCTTCTCCAGATTTGTATTTAGAGCCTCCGTGTATGTTTTCATGTATTTATGTGTGTTTTTTGCCGGTGCTGGTTTCATAGGTCTATGTGAGACTGGTGGTGTGATGCCTCTTGAATTCTTGGTCCAGTCTTGGGTTGAGAGAGCTTAGCCTCCAGTTTGGCTGCATAATTGCATCTCTCACATGTATTAGTGTTAGTTGGAAGGAGGAGAGGGTTGTCTGTGTACATTAGGCAATTGTAACATTGCCTCAAAATGTCCAGATTCACCAATTGGACCAGAGAGTACACCTGAAACTGCCCTTTGGATATGCCTGGATAGGTACAGTGAACTATTTTACTGATTGACTGGTAAGGTCGAATAGAAAGCCTTGTCCTTCTCTACACTATAGGAGGGGGCCTAGTGCTAAGGTTTATTAGCGCTTGCTATGAGTTTTGAGAAAGTGCTGGTATGAGAATTGAATGTCCTGAGTGCTTAAGTTGAAAGTTTGTCTAGTTCCAAGGGAAAATTAAAGAGTAGACTTTGTGGAGCCGGGAATAGTTATACCCTAGCTAAACGGCACAGCCCGGCGTGCACAACTGTGCAAATGCAAGTTTTATAGCAGGGAAATGAAAGAGATAGAAATTAGCCCAAAATGGTCAATAAACTACTAATTCCTGCCTGAAACTACTCCTCCAGGGACAGATAGGCTGCTCAAAGCTCCCTCTCTCACAGTGAACAGAGAAATTTCCTTCTATCCAAGTAAGGTATGGGCAAACACAGAAACTTGTAACACAGCCCTGAATTCAGCACTAATCTGAAAACTGGACTATACTAGCATAGAAAGGCAGGAAAACAAGTATATATTTTTTTGTTTTTATTTTTTTTTTTCAGAAAATAAAGCAGATACAATCAAAAAACACTTTAAATGCACAGAAATGGCTATCACACTTGAGTGTGTAGCCTACAACAGTTAAAAAGGTAATTTAAACACAAAAACGACTTTGTTAAAGTGCAGGCAGTAAAATAATTACAATATGTATCTGAAACAAGCTTTTTAAATCACAGAAACTCTAGAAAATTGACATTTTAGGCAGAATTAACTAAAGACAGCAAGAAAATGCAGAAAAATGATACTTAATCACTCCAAAGTCTCTCTTTTGTCTCTCTGCTGCTGTAGAACTCTGCATTGCACCAGGCAGGAGCTTGTTGAGCTGTATACTAGCACAAAAACCTTGCAAATGTGGGTTTTATAGCAGGGAAATGAAAGAGATAGAAATGAGCTCAAAATGGCCAATAAACTACTAATTTTGGGGCTGAAACCACTCCTCCAGGGACAGATAGGCTGCTCAAAGATCTCTCTTTCACAGTGAATAGAGAAACTTCCTTCTACCCAAGTAAGGTATGGGCAAACACAGAAACTTGTAACACAGCCCTGAATTCAGCACTAACCTGAAAACTGGACTATACTAGCTTAGAAAGGCGGGAAAACAAGTATATATATATTTTTTTTCAGAAAATAAACCAGATATAATAAAAAAAAACACTTTAAATGCACAGAAATGGCTATCACACTTGAGTGTGTAGCCTACAACAGTTAAACAGATAATTTAAACACAAAAACAACTTTGTTAAAGTGCAGGCAGTAAAATAAGTATAATATGTAGCTGAAACAAGCTTTTTTAAATCACGGAAACTCTAGAAAATCGGCGTTTGAGGCAGAATTAGCTAAAGGCAGCAAGAAAATGCAGAAAAATGATACTTAATCACTCCAAAGTCTTTCTTTTGTCTCTCTGTAGTACTCTGCAGGGCACCAGACAGGAGCTTTCTGAGCTGTATATATATATATATAAATATATATATATATATATATATATATATATATATATATATATGTATATATATATATATATATATATGTATGTATATATATATATATATATATATATATATATATATATATATTGTTATATAGATATGTGTATGTATATATATATATATATATATATTTCTAACTCTATATACACAAATATCAATATATATGCACATATATACATGCATATGTCTAAATTGACACATATGTGTCTACACCTATATGTCTACATATACACAGCACGCTACATATGCGTACACAGATATATATCTATGCAGGTATATATGGTATATATGGACATAGTTTTATATATATATATATATATATATATATATATATATATATATATATATGTATATAGGTATATATGGCCATACTTCTGTAGATAGCAGTGGCAGATTAACAAATACAGAAATGTCCACATGCACCATTAATGGGGTTGAGAGGCCCCGCACACTATATGTCTAGTACGAATAGGCATCCCCCCACAGCCAAACACTTGTGCCCTGCAATACACTACCAAGTACAGCCTGCCACCCATAGGAAATGCAATATGTGGAAGCCATCAACATCCCCTGGATACAGATACACAGACACAGATATGCAGATACAGATATACACACACATATATATATATATATATATATATATATATATACATACACATGCAGATATTAATTTGACCTGTTAATAACAGCCTGCATTTAAATTGGAACCTGTGCATTGAGAGAGAGCCTTAGAAGACTATCTGCAAATATATAGAGCTGAGTATATTTTTCTGTATTATTCTGTATTATAGAGCTAAATTGTTGCTTAGATATCTGTTGTCTTAGTGTTCTGCAAATATACAGAGATCAGTATATATTTTTTGGTTTTATAATTTGCACTGTGATTCCTCACATCTCTGTTGAAACTGTCTTCCCCACCCCCACCCCTCATTTTCTGCCTTGTCTTCAGCTGATATAACCGGCTTTTATAGCTTGTGTGTTGCTTAACTCCAGGTTCCCTTAATTTGACCTGTTAATAACAGCTTGCATTTAAATTGGAACCTGTGCACTGAGAGAGAGCCTTACAAGACTATCTGCAAATATATAGAGCTGACTATATCTTTCTGTATTATTCTGTATTATAGAGCTAAATTGTTGCTTAGATATCTGTTGTCTTACTGTTCTGCAAATATACAGAGATCAGTATATATTTTTCTAGTTTTATAATTTGCACTGTGATTCCTCACATCTCTGTTGAAACTGTCTTCCGCACCCCCCACCCTCATTTTCTGCCTTGTCTTCAGCTGATATAGCCGTTTTTTATAGCTTGTGTGTTGCTTAACTCCAGGTTCCCTTAATTTGACCTGTTAATAACAGCCTGCATTTAAATTGGAACCTGTGCACTGAGAAAGAGCCTTACAAGACTATCTGCAAATATATAGAGCTGACTATAATTTTCTGTATTATTCTATATTATAGAGCTAAATTGTTGCTTAGATATCTGTTGTCTTATTGTTCTGCAAATATACAGAGATCAGTATATATTTTTTTGGTTTTATAATTTGCACTGTGATTCCTCACATCTCTGTTGAAACTGTCTCCCCCCCCCCATTTTCTGCCTTGTCTTCAGCTGATATAACTGTTTTTATAGCTTGTGTTTTGCTTAACTCCAGGTTCCCTTAATTTGACCTGTTAATAACAGCCTCCATTTAGAATGGAACCTGTGCACTGAGAGAGAGCCTTATAAGACTATCTGCAAATATATAGAGCTGAGTATATTTTTTCTGTATTATTCTGTGTTATAGAGCTAAATTGTTGCTTAGATATCTGTTGTCTTACTGTCCTGCAAATATACAGAGATCAGTATATATTTTTTTGGTTTTATAATTTGCACTGTGATTCCTCACATCTCTGTTGAAACTGTCTTCCCCACCCCCACCCCTCATTTTCTGCCTTGTCTTCAGCTGATATAACCAGTTTTTATAGCTTGTGTGTTGCTTAAATCTAGGCTCCCATAATTTGACCTGTTAATAACAGCCTGCATTTAAATTGGAACCTGTGCACTGAGAGAGAGCCTTACAAGACTATCTGCAAATATATATAGAGCTGAGTATATTTTTCTGTATTATTTTGTATTATAGAGCTAAATTTACCTTTATACTAACCTTTACCTACATCCTATATAGCCTTCCCTTTATAGTTCCTATAGACTATATAATTATACATAAAATGTATGTATTAATGTACAATGTACCTCCTCTTGAAATCACTATTAGCATAATATCTTGTACAAAAAAAAAAAAAAAAAAAGTTCCTTTATAAACTAATGTTTTTTATTTAACTACTGCTGTTTTTCATATTATTTTTGTATGTTTTGTTCTTGGAGCTTTTCTCCCCGGGCCTCTACTGAAAATGGACATGTATCCAGCTGGACTAGCCCGGTCAACAAATGTAAAATAAATACATAAATAAAATTGTTGCTTAGATATCTGTTGTCTTACTGTTCTACAAATATACAGAGATCAGTATATATTTTTCTGGTTTTATAATTTGCACTGACTGTGATTCCTCACATCTCTGTTGAAACTGTCTTCCCCACCTCCCCTCATTTTCTGCCTTGTCTTCAGCTGATATAACCATTTTTTTATAGCTTGTGTGTTGCTTAACTCCAGGTTCCCTTAATTCAACCTGTTAATAACAGCCTGCATTTAAATTAGAACCTGTGCACTGAGAGAGAGCCTTACAAGACTATCTGCAAATATATAGAGCTGAGTATATTTTTCTGTATTATTCTGTATTATAGAGCTAAATTGTTGCTTAGATATCTGTTGTCTTGTTGTTCTGCAAATATACAGAGATCAGTATATATTTTTTTGGTTTTATAATTTGCACTGTGATTCCTCACATCTCTGTTGAAACTGTCTTCCCCACCCCACCCATTTTCTGCCTTGTCTTCAGCTGATATAACTGTTTTTTATAGCTTGTGTGTTGCTTAACTCCAGGTTCCCTTAATTTGACCTGTTAATAACAGCCTGTATTTAAACTGGTACCTGTGCACTGAGATAGAGCCTTACAAGACTATATGCAAATATATAGAGCTGAGTATATTTTTCTGTATTATTCTGTATTATAGAGCTAAATTGTTGCTTAGATATCTGTTGTTTTACTGTTCTGCAAATATACAGAGATCAGTATATATTTTTTTGGTTTTATAATTTTCACTGTGATTCCTCACATCTCTGTTGAAACTGTCTGTCCCACCCCCCTCCCTGTTCTTGGTTGTAGTTTAAATTTGGTGGCTTTTGCAGTGCCCGCCCCACTGTAAATTTGATCTAGGACACTCCCCCAGTCCCATCTCTTTACCGCATTCTACCTAATAAACCCTTTCTGCACTTGCTTTTAGTCCTTTTTAATTTAATTACATTTTTTCAAACTGTGTGTGGACTAATATTACTACATACTCAAGTGTGCCAGCTTGCACTGCATGTGACTTGTTTTTACTACTGTTTTTGCTACTTTTCTAAAAAACAAATTGTAAGCCTGTTTCCTACCTTTCCTGTAATTAGTGTTCCAGATACAGATTTGCTGTATCCAGGACTATTTGTAAGCTTCTGAGCCCCCCCCCAAGCCTTTCTGTGTTGGAGGGAAGCCTTATAGCTTATCAGTGGGAGTGGTAAGCATTAGGTAACCTGTCTACCACATAAGGAGTGCTTCTGGCCCAAAATTTGTAGTTATTGGCCATTTGGGCGGTCTTCCATCTCTCTCAACTTTCTGATTTGAAGGCCTGCATTTGCACTTGTTTCTGTCCTGTAACTCCTGGGCCCATCTCATTTGCTCACTCAAAAAAAAAAAAATGTATCTGCTTTTACTGTATTTGTGTTTCTTCCTACTTTATTTTGCTTTTGCGTCATCTTAATAGTACTCAATTGTATTTATTCCTGCTTGGTGTAACTCATTCTAAGCCTTTTAGTTTAAGCACTTGGGCTTCAAACCAGTTGTTTTACATTAAGAAGGTTTGTGGTCTGCACTGTAGTGGCAGAACAGGTAGCTTACATCCTTCTAGGTTGGTAACTGCTGATTGAGGGCTCAGTGTCTGTTATTCTAAAAGTGTATTAATTCTGGTTTAAGCACTTGGGCTTCAGGCCAGTTATTTTACATTAAGAGGGTTCATGGTCTGCACTCTTGTGGGAGGAGAGGCTGGACTCTGCTCTTCTGAGCTGGGAATTTCTGGTTAAAGGCTTATAGTGCCTGCATATTTGAACTGCTTCTTACTGAAATTGGTACACCTTGTTTGCTGTAGCATAGACTAGATCCAGGCCTGCTGAATCTAGCTTTGTTTGTATAACTTGAGCACTAATCCAGGCATTCTTTAAAGTATTCAATTGTATTTATTACTGCTTGGTAGTAACTTGATTAAAGTCTAGCTATCATTCTAAGTCTTTTGAATTAAGCACTTGGGCTTCAGACCAGTTGTTTTACATTAGGAAGGCTTGTGGCCTGCACTGTGGTGGCAGGACAGGAAGCTTTCATCCTTCTAAGTTGGGAACTGCTGATTGAGAGCCCAGTGTCTGTTATTCTTAAAGTGTATTAGTTATGGTTTAAGCACTTGGGCTTCAGGCCAGTTATTTTACATTAAGAAGGTTCGTGGTCTGCACTCTTGTGGGAGGAGAGGCTGGACTCTGCCCTTCTGAGCTGGGAATTTCGTGTTAAAGGCTTATAGTGCCTGCATATCTGAACTGTTTCTTACTGAAATTGGTACACCTTGTTTGCTGTAGCATAGACTAGATCCAGGCCTGCTGAATCTAGCTTTGTTTGTATGCTTGTTGCTTGTTTGCTTGTTATTTCCCTGAAATGCTAATTCCACCTAAAACATGGCTTTTCAGTGCTTCTGTGGATCCCTAGTGGTATCTGCATTGCTTACTGTATTTATTTCCTTGTTTCACTTGAAAGAAAGTTACTGTTTGTCATTTTTGCATTTAAGTTACCTGTAACACATTGCATTTAAGTTACCTGGCACTTGCTCACTAAAGCAATTATATAAGGCAGCACTAAAAAATTAAAAGCACTACACCCTCACAAACCCCCCTTGAGTACCTTGTTCCCCATTGGCCATTTTTTTCAATTATAAAGGAATTTCCAATACTATTCTAGCATGTCCAAAGGTCAGTTGTCAATCTCCTCTCCGGTCCAGCTGGTGAATCTGGGAATCTTGAGGCAATGTTACAACTGCCTCATGTACACAGACAACCCTCTCCTCCTCCCAACAAATTCCAACACATGTGAGAGATGCAACCATATAGCCAAACTGGAGGCTAAACTCTCTCAACTCAGTACTGGCGTAACCAGTCAGGAGGAGAAGGAAACCACACTCACTACAATTCCAGTCTCACATAGACCTACCATGACAGCAAACCAAACACATAAACACACAGAAACATACCCAGAGGCTCTAAATAAAAATCTGCCTAAGCAGCAGACCTCCAAAGCAGACACCCAAGCAACCACTACCCCAAAACAAAACACATGCAACACATAGCTCACAAAGCCAATGGGATGAACAGTCACAGCCCTTAAGGCTAAACAACACACCTGATACACTTGTAATAGGTGACTCTATCGTCAGGCACACTGACGTCCCGCTCACCAGGCTGAACAAGGAGAAGGTCATGGTGAGCTGCCTGTCGGGCGCTAGGATCTGCCACATAACACAAGCACTCAGGTCACTCCAAGGCAAGTACAAATATGACTCGGTCATTGTCCATACTGGTGTGAATGACCTGAGACGTACCTCCCTGGACTACAGGAAAAGAGACATAGAGGAGCTCTCTGAGCATGTAGCCCAGGCCAGTATGACCCTCACCTTGAGTAGCATCTTAACCCTCACAAAGAATGATGCCATAATATGAAGACAAGATGATCAATTTCAACAACTGGCTTAAGTATTGGTGTCATTCAAAGGGGATCCAATGCCTGTCAGCCTGGGATGACATGCTCGACAAGCCACGATGCTTCGCTAGGGACGGCTTGCACCTGTCACCCCTGGGCTTTCGGATATTGGCAAAGGCTCTTGCTTCCCCCATAGTGCCTTTTTTAGGCAAGGCTCAAAAGACAAACCCACCTCCATAGGTATCCAAAGGGATAAGAAACTAAGAGTAATGCTACTCAACGCCAGATGTCTAAACCTCAAGATGCACACACTCGAATCTCTCCTTAGCATGGAGAACATCGATATCTGTGCAGTAACAGAAACCTGGTTCAAGGCTTCTGAGAGCATCCCAGCACTACCAGGTTATACCTCATACCATGCTTTTCAGCCCCAGAACTTGGACCGAACCACAAAAGGAGGGGGAGTATCAATATTCGTCAAAGATACCCACACCTCCAGGTTGGTGGCACAGCACAAAGCATCAGAGACTATCCATGTGCAACTAACAGTGGGTAAAATTGCCTTCCAGTTTCTAGCCTGCTACAGACCACCCTCCCAAACCCAGGAACCCCACTCGGCCTTCCTGAGAACACTGGAAAATATGAAGGTCTCTCCAAACACCATTATATTGGGCGACTTCAACTACCCATACATAGACTGAGAGCATTACTCTAGCTCCAACATCCTAGCCCAAAGGTTCCTAGAATTTATAAACTCAAATGCTATGGAACAAATTGTTACCACTCCCACAAGAGGGGAAAACATACTGGACCTGATCATCACCAACATGGGGACTCTATGCTCCAGACCAGAAGTGTATCCCTCACTGGTAAGATTAGACCATAAACTAATCTCACTGGATATTCACATCCCGACCCCACCCCATGCCCAGAAAAGCAGAGTGAGAAACTTCTCTAAAGCAAATTTCACACTCCTCAAAATTGAGGTGGAATCCTTCAAAGCCCCCGAGCCTGTGGAAAATACGGCCCAGACTGCAGAATCCTTTATAAACGCATTCTATGAACACCTTCAGGAATGCATGGATCATGCAATCCCAAATAAAACCAAGACCCAATCCTCCAAATCAGACATCCTGTCTGGTGGACCTCAGCCATAAACAAACTATACATAGAAGAAGGAAGCTACTACATGATAGAGCAAAATCCCACAAAGGGAAAGCATCTCTGATCAGTATTAGCAAAAACCTACGGGCACTCATAAAATCGTCTAATGCCAACTTCGAGAGAAAAATTGCACAGGACACTAAGGATAATCACAAGGCTTTCTTTAGTTATGTTAGGAACCTGTGTGGGAATTCCCAGATATGCTCAGAATTAGTCCAAAATGACAAAAAATACATCGAACCCACAGCCATTGCCAACATCCTAGCAGACAGGTTCAGCGCAAACTCCCCCCCCCACCAAAAGGGCAAATATCTATCCCAGCAGAGTGCTGCCCCCCTGACATCTCAGATGCTCAGGTAAGAGCCGCCCTCTCCAAAGCAAAAAACACAGCATCAATGGGACCAGACGGTATCCCGAGCTGCGTCCTACATGAACCCCAAGAAGAGCTAAACCCAAATATAAAACTACTGTTCAATCTCAGCCTTACTACAGGATATGTACCCAAAGAGTGGCGTACAGCAACAGTGGTCCCTCTCCACAAAGGTGATGCCTCAATGGATCCTGAAAACTATTGCCCCATAAGCCTGACTAGCTTGGTCTGCAAAGCTATGGAAAGGATCATCATGGACCTCATAAATAAAGATATTGGGGACCTACCGACACTGGATCCTACCCAGTTTGGCTTTGTTAAGGGCAGATCCTGCCTCTTAAACCTGGTCAATTTCTTTGAAACAGTCATCAAGGCCATTGACGAGGGGAAGCTGGTCCACACAGCCTACCTGGACCTCACAAAAGCCTTTGATACAATACCCCACTCAGGCATTATAGATAAGCTCACCAGCTTAAATATAAACCCCCTATGTCACTAGATGGGTTGCAAACTGACTCAAGGACAGAACCCACATGGTTAGAATTGCTGGAGCCATGTCAGACTCCAAACCAGTTACAAGTGGCGTCCCACAAGGCTCAGTCCCGGGACCTCTCTTGTTCGGTATATATTTCTCGGAGGTACAGGCCAACATGGAAGGACTGTGGCTGACCAAGTTCACAGATGACTGCAAACTGGGCGCCATAATCGACTCTCCAGCTGACACAAGCATCCTCCAAAAGGGCCTCATAGAAACAGACAACTGGTGCCAGAGCCATGGCCTCAAGCTAAATGCCAAAATGTGTATAGTCATCCCCTTTGGCAAAAAGTGCCCACAAATTACCACATAGGTGGTAATCCATTAAGTACAGAAGAAGTAATTAGGGACCTGGGGACCCAAGTTGATAGCAATCTCTCATTTGACAACCACGTGGCCAAAGTGGTTAGAAAAACATTTTATATAGCCCACCTAATCATGAAGGGATTCACATCTAGATCAGCGGAGGTCATCGTGCCTCTTTACTCATCCCTCATCAGGCCCATAATTGAGTACAATGCCCCTTTTGGGATGTACCTTACCAGACACCTGCAGCAACTGGAAAGACCCCAAAAGTACCTCACCAAGAGGATCAAAGGGCTCAAACAGATGCCATATGCTGCCCCGTTAAAGAAACTCCAGCTCTACTCAGTGGCATACTGCCTGCTCAGAGGTGATCTGTGCCTGACGTATAAAGCCATGTCCAACCCGGAATTAATGGACATACTGCACCTCAGAAAATCCAAATCCCATCGAGCTACACGCTCAAGAGACTTGAACCTCAGCATTGAAATAAATAGGATATCTTGGAGGGACAGATTCATAACCCAGAGGCTCCCTTCACTCTGGAATAAAATCCCAGTCCAGGTTAGGCAGAGTCCCTCATTGACTCTCTTCAAGAGGAATCTTGATGAGTGGATGGGAGATTGTAGGTTTACCCCGGGTATCACTTCTGTGTCACTGTTAGACAGAGGCACAGTATACTAACCTCGAAAAAGGGCATAGCAAAATTAATTTAAAATGGGTGGCAAAAGCCAAACACACTCTGGCTAGGCTTATAAATGCCCTAGGGCAGATAGCCTAGTATGAACCTATGAAACTATGAACATATTTGTACAGTAGATACGTATGTAGAAGGTTCACACAATATGGAACAGCCACTATGCCTACAGTTAACATCTGAACAACTGGACACTGTATGGGCCACCCATTCAAATGTCAATCGTTGCCTGCAACATATACCCATAGAGAGGTCATAGGAAAGACACCACACACAGGTTTTCAGAAATGGTAAACCTTTAATTCTGTACTATTACAGTTCTATATGCCATGTCATATAGCTGTTCAGACACTGACAACCATATAAACAGATTACTGCAACTGTGAAACAGTTACACTAATACAGTAGTCTGGAAAGGTTCACAACTGTTGCTGTCCAGGCCAAGCCCTTCAAATTGTACAATAGTGAACATAGACTGGGCCACAGGATACCAAACAATCAACAGTATGTAATGCAGGTGTGTAGTTCAGCAGCCTCTATCTACACTCTGTACAAAGTCACTAGGTGGTAAAGATGTTATGGATCACATGGGTTGTCACTGCTACATAACAAGACATAACTGACACCATCATGAGCACACCATCAAACAGAACAGTCTGTATGGCAGGAGGCAGTAGGCTTGCAGTACCCCAGTTCATGTAAGTAATGTAAATATAGTTGAAATATACGGTACTGTACATCCACATACCTTGCGGCAGCTCACCCCTGACACCCTCACATTTTGTAATAGCCTAGGTCATTTATGGTGCTCCCCACCTAGACTCTATAATACAGGGCCATATACCACTGTTACATACACTGGCCTCTGGAGTGCATAAGGGCACACATGTATTGTGTAGGTGACGCCCACACATTTATGGCCCCAGCCCCACTGTATGTGTGGGGGATACAACAGCAGTGAACTAATGGCAGCAATGGCAGTGTGATGTACTCACAGCCCACTACAGAACAACCCCCAACAGCATGACATATGTGTGAAGCTTGGTATGTAGATGGAGGACAGAGGCTGGAACACAGGCACAAATATGGAACACTGTTGCCATTCACTAAGCAAGTTGGTGGTGTTACAGGATAGTCTGTAAAATACCTTTATTCAGGGAAATGAGGTTAGAAACAGAAATGGATGTAGCCATGTACTGATAGCACTCAACACACACAGTGTAATATTTGCCACAGGACCCATGTGGTGGATGGACAACACATGATAGGCATGCCTCTGTCCATCAAGAGGATAGGCTCACAGTAGTGAGCTATGTAGACAGACTGCATTCCAAGGTAAACTAGTATGTACACACATACACACCCTGTAACACTAGTACTATACAAAGCATAAAACAACTCTACTCACAGTCTGTCTGTAGTTCCTGATCCTCCTACTAATATGTGCCCACCCTGAGTGTGCAGGTTCTCCTGTAAGAGGTATTGCTACCTGCTGTCTGTAACACTGATGCCCACATACAGGAAGGATGTCCATCACAAAGGAAAGGGACCATGCCCACATGCTGTAGGGATTTATAGTGGGTGGTTGCCATAACAGTGGTAATTGGAAGTATTACACATGTGTAATTATATATATATGGCTATCTGGATAAGTATATGTACATATATTTCCACCATATGTCCCGGACCTGGAGTGTAGCCCTACCCCAGCCCCTATAGTCCCAAAGTCATAGAGCAAGGGGATGTCAGGTATGTATAGCAGGTATATTACTAGACTGTTGCTACTTTCATTGGGATTGTCTTCAGAGACATGGTATGTGTGGATGCTGACATCTGCTTATAACATGTGTGCCATTGGCTACTGACAGACATCCTAAGGAAAATCATTGTAAAGTACCATCGCTAGCATGTAATGCCCCTGTGGAGTGCAGCTGAGATATTGGCCAATATATGTGTAACTTCAGACAAACCCTGTACAGTCCAGAGGTATACACATAATACCTTAGTACACAACGTGTGTATCAGGCCTGACAATATGGATGTAGACAGCCATGTAGATGGGTATAACACATAATGACTAGTATATAATTGCTACCATAGGTTTTGCATTCACACACTCCTGTCTGGCCTGACACAGAATGACTGCTGGTACAGGGGTGCCATGGGCACATACTACCCACTAGATATTGACATATATATGTACAGCATCCCACTGCTCTGTCTGACATACATGACTGTTAAGGGAGGCCTGGCAGCAGTACATCTGGCAAGTACCTGCACATGACATCTCACTGGGTAGGTACACTAAGCTGCTAGGCTTGTAACAATGCACTGTGCAGGCTACAGGCAGACTGGCTCAGCACTGGCCTACATCTTTTATGGGGGAATGCATATGTACCTGCATATACAGCAGGCTCAACCGGCATGTCACAGCACAGGGTAAGATACACCTGTGTGAAAGTGCATAACCACAACCAATGTGAACACAGCCACAGCCACATATGGTAAGCTAGTATAATATTACAGTATATGGACTATCTGTTCTACACCATCCTCATATGTGCCCCTCACAGAATGACCCTACATATACTGGGCTGCTATACAGTTTGGGCTGATGGCTGTCTGTGGTATGGAACATGTGCGTGTATGGCCCTACAAACATGTACGCCAAAATGGTACCATACAGTGGGGCAGCAGGTAACATTAGATAGAAGGGGAACTAGAACAATGACATCTACCACAGCCTGTACACAGGCTACAGTACATATTAACAATACACACACTGCCAACATTCACCATCACTACACAGACCTCAGTACTGCAAAAACATCCACAGAATGCCCAGGTTATGTCATGAAATAGAATCCCTACTGTACATAACATGTGTAATAATCAGATATATCACTGGCGTGTTATCAGATATGATGACACTGTTTATGGTGTACAGGACATATGCACCATTTCATGCATGACATATGTACAAAGGTTGACAGAGGTGTGACTGACAGCACATACACAAGGTCAATATAGACATGTTGCTGTGATAACCTCATAAATTTACCATTGTAATGGAGTTTTGTTGCAACATATGTCCTATGAGGGATATGAAGTCAGTAACTGTCACGGCCTTCACCATTTACCAACTACAATCCTCGCACTACCTTCTGCATTCCACAGATAGATGCTCCATGGCTAACACATGAAACCAAAGGCACAACACTGCCCAGTCTGCAGATGACCCTGCAGATGTGGATTCCTCATATACATGGAACTGACATGGCAGGTATTGCGACATGTATGACAGCCATATCCAGACAAACATTGTTAAACCAACATTACTCCAAATGCAGTATAGCAGCACTTACAGTCTGTACTCAGATCAGGCACATTCCTCTCCTGTTTATTGCCCTCTTTCTACAGTGTATGTTGTTAGAAGTAAATCCCCATTCCATCTGAGATGCTGTTTGCCAAACAACAGATCTAGTTTCTGCTCACAGTGAATGAAAAGGGCCAACACCACCATGATGTTCCTAGATATTTCAGTGTGTTTCCATGCAACTGGCTATGGGAATGTTACCACAGCTGTTCCACATGCAATCAGCTAGGGGAGGGCTGCAATTCATGCAGAGGCCGTCAGCTGATCATGAGCATCACTTAAAATACACATGCTGCTGCCTAAGCAAAGCAGGTGTGGGTCTCCACATCCACCAGAGGGGGAGTGGGGGAGACAGACAGAAGCAAATACATGTCAGGCAGTGGTGGAAGAGTAAAACGGAAGCATGTGTGTATCACACACCTACCAGCGCAGGGTATCAACCCCCTGACAGCTATGTAGTGCTATCATAGTTCGACGCAGTTATTGGATGCACCACATGGGTAACCTGTTGTGGAGCACTCAGAACATATACGTGATGGTGAGTGACATCTGCAACAGGTATACGGTCGATATATGGTAGGTGACGTACATGTGCCTGTCCGCATGAACAGGTCTCGGTGTCAGCACAGCCACACTCTCACAGGGATGCACACACATTGACACACTTGGCAGGGTCAGAATTACAACTCAGCACTAGTGGGATTGCCACAGCACATCAATGTGCTGGTATCACATGCACCACACAGGTCATACGGAGGTTGTATGGGCAAAGATTATGAGGAGGTGTCAGACATCAGACAGCATACTTAAGTATGCCTGGGGGGTGTAATGAGTGCAGATGTGGACATACGCACCATACAACACACACACAAACACACCTGGTGCCAGTACTGACATGCATGGGTGTGTGGTGGTCAACTGTGTCAGCAGGCTATACAAGGATAGGTGATGGGTATACTTTGGCATCAGACTGCATGACAATGGTCTGCATTGTGGCTAAGGTTCATAGGTTCATAGTTTCATGGTTGGCACTAGGCTATCGGCCCTAGGGCCTATAAAAGCCTAGTCATAACAATTCCCTGGCTATTTCTTCCCACACTATTTACTTCCCTGGACCCCTGTCTAGCAGGGCAACTGACATGATCCCCGGGGTGAATTTCCTTTCTCCCATCCAATCTTCAAGGTTCCTTTTGAAGAGTGACAAAGAGGTGCTCTGCTTGACATGTATGGGCAGTCTATTCCAGAGTCTGGGGAGTCTCTGGGTCAGGAACCTGTCCCTCCAGCATGTTTTGTTTATTATGATGACAAGATTTAGATCCCTGGAGCATGTGGTTCTGAGGGACTGGGATTTCTTTAAGTGTAGCATGTCCAACAGCTCTGGGTTTGACATGGCCTTGTATGTTAAGCAGAGATCGCCTCAGAGTAGACGATATGTGACATAGTATAGCCGGAGTTTTTTAAGGCACTCAGCATAGGGCATCTGCTTTAGGCCTGTGATCCTTTTAGTGAGGGCTGTAATTTCTGCATTTGCCCACACAGGTGGGTATTGTATCCCCCATCCAGTCACCTAGGTGGCTATTGTGTGTGGCAAATGCTGTGCATCCCCTGCCATGTATGTGTTCCTTACTCCATGATATGGATGGTGTCTAGGATGTGCACACCTCCCACATGTATGTACAGTGACATGTGCAAATGTACCTGGGGTGTCTGGCCCATATTATGAACACAGATTATCATCAGATGTGCCAGTCTTGCCCACCTGTGGAAAGTACTGGTAATGGGCAGCAGGTTTACCCTGCACCTACATTGATAGCATGCTAACAGCATTCCCTGGTGTCAGTGGCATCTGTCCATACAAGGCATGTTGCCAGGCATGGTATGTCCATTGTGGGTCACATGTGAAGGCACCGCAGGTAGTGCAGGTGTCCATTGGAGAACATGGGGGAGGTGCACTGTCTGCATGTACGTGCATATTGGACAGATGAGCAGGGTGATATGTCCTCTTTAGCCCACTGCTATCACTCCACAGTTACTATCGATGGCCAATATGCAGTGTACTACCCACATATTGGCTGTTGCCTAAGCATGTGTGTGTATGAGACAGGGGTTGAGAGTGTGCTCTGGGTAATACTGGGGTTGCTAACTGTGATTGTCTGGCCTTGATGTTACATATATGGGTATGGCTTTGCACCCCAGCCTCTCACCTATTTAACATCTGTTATCCCAGTATGGTTGACATTGTGATATATCATAGAGCCACCATATACGAAATATGCAAAACCCACTCCTCATTCCCACAGATGTCACACACTCACCTCTACACAGGATACAAATTACAAGCACATACACACCTGTCATGTGTGGGAGTAGAATCCCTACTTAACTAGTTTATTACACTATAGCACTACGCAGTTATAGTACCTATCATGGACATTACTGGAGTACTCTTTCCCCAAAGGCCTATCTCACAATGAATGACATCAGCAGGATTACCAAAGTAGGGCATTTCAAATGTAATGTGAGTGAGTAGCCTAAAATGCATTGCTCAATACACAGACAGTGAGACACACACAAAACATCCACAACTGACAGGTGTGGGTTTAGAAGCCATGGCTGAAGTCTATATCACACTACAGCATGGAACTGTTATAGGACACACCACAGCGATTACTAGAAAACTCCTTCCCCAAAGGTGTATTTCACAAAGGATGACATCATCAGGCTTGCCAAAGTAGGGCGTTTCAAATGTACTGCGGATGACTAGCCTATAATGCATTGCTTTGTACACAGACATTGAAACACACACAAAACATCCAGAACTGCCACGGTTGGGGAAGGAACCCTACCACAGTTCTAAATCACACTTCAGCAGTACAGAGTTACCGGACTCGCTACAGAGATTATCGGGCTGCAATGTTCCCAGAGGTGTATTTCTAGGTGGGTGACATCAGCAGCCTTGCCAAAGTTGAGTATATGAATTGTAAAGAGTGTGAGTACCCTAGAAAGCATTGTTCTTTACTCAGTCAGAGACAGACAGACAGTTGTCAAGTCTGGGGTTAGAACACCTACCTAACTACATTATCATACTATAGCAGTATGCAGTTATAGGATGTGCTATGGGGATTGCTGGGCTACAACCTTCCCATAGGTATATTTCTAGGTGGGTGACATCAGCAGCCTTGCCAAAGTTGAGTATATGACTTGTAAGGAGTATGAGTACTCTAAAAAGCATTGTTCTCTACTCAGTCAGAGACAGATGGACAAACAGACACACAGTTGCCAGGTCTGGGGCTAGAACACCTATTTAACTACTTTATCACACTACTGCAGTATAAAGTTACAAGACGCGCGACAGAGATTAGTGCCGTACATCCTTCCCAGAGGTGTATTTCTAGTTGGCTGACATCAGCAACCTTGCCAAAGTTGAGTATATGAATTGTAAGGAGTGTGAGTACTGTAAAAAGCATTGTTTTCTACTCAGTCAAAGACAGATAGGCACACACACACACACAGTTGACAGGTTTGGGGATAGAACACCTACCTACCTAACTACTTTATCACACTGCAGCAATATGCAGTTACAATATGCACTACAGAGATTAGTGGGTCACAACTTTCCCAGAGGTGTATTCCTAGTTGGTGACATCAGCAGCCTTGCCAAAGTTAAGTATATTAATTGTAAGGAGTGTGCGTACTGTAAAAAGCATTGTTCTCTACTCAGACACACACACACACACACACACACACACACACACACACACACACACACACACACACACACACACTTGCCAGGTCTGGGGTTAAAACACCTACCTAACTACTTTATCACACTACAACAGTATGCAGTTACAGGACACTCTACAGAGATTACTGGGTTACAACTTTCCCAGAGGTGTATTTCTAGTAGGGTGACATCAGCAGCCTTACCAAGGTTGATTATATGAATTGTAAGGAGTGTGAGTACTCTAAAAAGCATTGTTCTCTACTCAGTCAGACACAGTTGCCAGGTGTGGGGTTAGAAGACCTACCTAACAACTTTATCACACTACAACAATATGCAGTTACAGGACACACTATGGAGATTGCTGGGCTACAGCTCTCCCAAAGGTGCATTTCACATTGGATGACCTCAGCAGACTTGTCATAGTAGGGCTATGGGAAAGGCAGTGTGTGCATGGTCCATAGCCCATTCATCTAGGGGTTGACTCGCCACATGTGGGCACATACAGGGTCATATGTCACAGGTATGTGTATATAGCTACTAAATGACTACTTCCTTGTACAGTCATGTTGCACAGCTGGCACATGCACCACATAGTCTGTAACGCTGACATATACTGGTGGCTAGTATCTGCAGTGGGTGACATCTGCACCTCATGTGTTTGGGGCCCTTTGGCTGTGTGGTGGGTGGAACAGACCTGGATGGCTCCTTGTCACAGTGACCCTCTTCCCCACATCTATGTATGTCTACCTTTGGCTTATTTTAGTGTGGTGTCCTGACATATATGTCTGTATTCCTATCCACTGTGTGTGCAAGGCATGAGTGGTGCATACTGACAAGTGTCTGCACTAACAACTGCAACTGCCAGATATGTCTGGTCCACTGGTGTTTGCAGTCATGGCCTTCATGTGTTTAAGTGTGTGAGCATGCCCAGTATGACCTTTCAGTATGTTGTTGACTGACATTGCCTTCATTTCTCTAAGTGTGTGAGCATGCCCAGTATGGCCATCTGTATTGCATGTGTGGATCAAGTGTAGGTAGTTTGTAATGTAGTGCTGACCTTTGTGTTTACACCGACAGGTAGCATGATGTGTTTGCAGGGTATCCTTCGGTCAATTGGCATTGACTGTTGCTACATTTCTGCATAGTGGGGGGACAAATGACTGTTTATACATTTCTACACATGTTTGGGGGGGGGGGGACACCTGACTGTTACAATATTTGTATGTAGGATGGAGGGAGCACACTTGACTATTTCTACATTTCTACACAGAAGTGGGGGAGGGGCATACCTGACTGTTACTATAAGTCTATGTAGGATGGGGGGGGGGCACACCTGACACTTGTACACATTTGCTAGGACTGTACTGGTATGTCAGGTACTCCATTTCAGTCTGTAGTCTTACCTATCGTGCTGGCTAGAGGCATACCAGTGTACTACAGATCTTAGCTTTTAATTACCTACATATTAGTCTCTGACTTCCTAGCCTTCATAACTGACATCCAACTGCCTGGCCTGCTGTAGTCTGTCTGTGTAGGATTGGGGGGGGGGTTACCCATAGGCCTCATTCAGAGGCCATAATACAGCATTTGTTTGTGTTTTGTTTAAACCTGTCCTGCTGGCTGTGACTGTTGTTGGGTATGTGTACCCCCCCGACTGGCGTGTGTGAGTCACTTACCTTGTGGGTGTCCCAGTATTGAGGGTCATGCTGCAGAGCTGCCTATGTTGGATGCACACAGTACACTCCCTATACATGGCTGAGCACAGGTAGTGTCATGTTTGGCATCCCTTTTACTGTATGTGCGAGTCAGAGAGGTGTCATTCCCTGGGTCCATACCATGTAAGTGCATGTGCTATGTGTTGCCTCTTTGCCAAGGCCAGGGCATACTGGCCATGCCTCCTTCTGCCTACTGGGGCAGGCTCAGGTTGTTCCTCCTCTGAGTCACTCTGTGCCTGTGCAGGCCTTGGCAATGGTGGGGAGCTGTGTGGCCCTGCCCCATGCTGTTCCTGCTGCAGCTGTTTCCGCAGGATCATATTATGTAGCATGGCACATACAAGGACAATTTGGGTACTTGTAATTGGTGAGTACTGCAAGGCTCTACCAGATGTATCCAGGCACCGGAACTGTGACTTGAGCATCCCAAAAACACCCTCTATTATGATTCTTGTTTGTGCGTGTGCCTCATTATGGAGTTCTTGTTCGGGTGTGTGTGTGCATTTCTGATAGGTGTCATCAGCCACGGCTCCAATGTGTATCCAGCATCCCCTACTAGGTGACCGTGTGGGATGTCCCCATTGGAAAATCTCTGGTACAGCTGCATCAGATGCCAGATGTGGGAATCGTGATAGCTTTTAGAGCAGCCAGCACACACATTCATTATTATGCCCTGGGCATCACACAAGACCTGGCAATTAATGGAGGGAAAGCCCTTGTGGTTGATTTAGACCCTACCACACTCACCAGGTGGTGCTTTGATGCATATGTGCGTGCAGTCTATTGCACCCACTACCTCAGGGTATTATGCTATTTGGTGGAAGAGACGCATATTGCTGGCAGATGCCTCATGGGTGTTGGGGATATATACATGCTCATCGAAATGTGTTGACATGGCATCCAGGAACTGGTGGAGTACCCTGGATGCTGATGCCTGTGAAATCCCCATCATATCTCCAGTTGGCCTTTGGAAGGTACCTGTAGCTAGTATATTTAGGCCTACACATACCTTGATATCCACTGGGATGAGTTCCCCTCTGTTAGTTCTGTGTGTGAGGTGTGGCCGGCACAGCTCAACAATTTGCTGTAGGAGGTCCCTGTCCACCCTATAGCGCCCCACTATCTCCAGCTCATGTAGCCTTTGGTAGGTTATGCTGGGTCTGTACACTCTTCTCCGTCTCCTCACTGTGGATTGGTCAGCAGCATTCACATCCTCACCACCCTCAGCTTCTTGCACATGCTGGTTTATGATAGCAAAAGCAGCCCCTGTCATTTTTTGTTTTGCTTTCGTTTTGTAAAATTTCCCCATTTGTATACACCGATGATGCAGAGTTTTTGGGGAAAAAAAAGGAGGAAAGGTGCTTGCATAGTTTATAGTGGTGTGCTATGGCAAGCTTCCTGGATTGCAAAATCACCTCTTTTTCATGAATTTCTCCTGCAAATGAGGTGATTTGCATACCAGAGCTTAGTCTGTACATGGTTAGTGCTGGTGATCTCATGCACGCCCCTGCAGGCTGTTCCTGGATCGCACGGCAGACAGAGCTCCTGCACTAATCATGCATGCCATGCAGGGAATAGAGAATCTGGGGGACAGACTTTAAAAATGAAATGCCACAAGATAATATAAACCTCAGACCACTACAAATATAAGCTAGCATTTTTGTCCCTTTATTATGTTAGAACTTCATCAGAATAAATAAATATAAAACTGTGCCTCTTTTATACTATAAATGGATCACACGAGCAGCTACAATTAATCAACTCCTTGTTTAAAGGCATATTGCAGAATTAAAAGATAAATACCCATAATTTAATTAAGAAAATATATAAAAATATTCTTAACAATATATAAAACATTTTTATAATCTTTGAGCCATTAAAGAGTATTTGATATTAATATGATCATTAAGTCCCATATTTTATCAAAATCCAGTCTAAGATGCCATTCCGCCTCCTTACATTCTAATATTCTGTTAAAATTACCTACAGATTCACCAGTGGGTACATAATCTAACACAACAAATATGAATTTCCTAAAATCCAAGCAGTTCTTTGGATATTAGCCAATGCAGTGCTTAAATCATCTTTTTCATTGGCAGTAACATGTTCGTTTATTCTTTTAGAAAGCTTTCTGACTGCCTTTCCTATACAATAGCTATCACAACTTTCTCAGGAAAGTAAATAATCTATAACGTTTGAGTTACAATTGAAACCACCTTTTGCAAAAATTTCTTGATGAACAATTTTTACATAGATAGAGGAAGTGTCTGTAATGTATCTACAGAATTTACAATTATTACACTTAAATGTTCCAGTGATGCTATGAGGGCCTTGTTTTTGTTAACCTAGTAATGGCTTGATGGGAAGAACAAAATTTAGTAACACACAAGTTTTTTCTACAAAATTCCCTTTTATAAATGCTTCATTCATGACTTATTTTTTATTGGGTAGGAACATATGATGAATCTAAGTCATTTTATAATGATTTAAATAACAATACTGCTTTTTTTAATTTACAATGAGCAGCAAAGGTCTAACAATTATTTTTTTTCTTTTAATGTTGACCATAAATCACAAAATATATAAGTTGGAAAGTTCAATTGTAACTCAAACTGTATAGTTTATTTACCTTCCTGTTAAAGTTGTGATAGTTATTATATAGGAAAGGCAGTCAGAAACATTTCTAAAAGAATATATGAACACATTACTGCCATTTAAAAGGGTGATATAAGCAATGCTTTGGTTAAAATTTAAGCTAAGGACTGCTTAAATTTTAGGAAATTCATATTCTTTTGTGTTAGATTATGTACCTAACAGTACATTTGTAAGTCATTTTACCACAATATTCAAATGTAAGGATGCTGAATGGCAGCTTAGCCTGGATTCTGATAAAATACAAAGACTTAATGAACATATTAATATCAAATGCTTTTTAATGGCTCAAAGATTATAAAAATATGTTTATATATTGTTAATATATTTTTATATATTTTTCTTAATTAAATTATGGGTATTTATGTGCGTTTATATCATGTTATCGAAAGATGAAAATAGCGAACGCTATTTCATCAAACCTAAAATATCTAGACCACATAATATCGAACATTCAGAACAGCGAATTTTTTCCTTGGGAACAAATTTGCTATTCCGAAACACATACACACAACACAAGCACACCTAAAAAACATCAGTACACACACATGCATTTATAATCCTACAACTAACCCTACACTAAACTATACATACACTACTATCTAGCCACTTACCTTAACCCAAACCCTCAGGTCCGTCTCTATCGCACACTCACTTAACCCACGCCCTAACCCTAATTCACCTAACCTGCGCCCTAACCCTAACTCACCTAACCCACGCCCTAACCCTAACTCACCTAACCTGTGCCCTAATCCTAACAACCACACAATCACACACTTACCTGAACCCGACCCATAAATTTCCACCACAGTGCTGAAAATAGCGAAGCCACAGAACCAGCCAACCAAATTCTTTCCCTAGGAAAGAATTCGGTGTTCTGCAGCTTCGCTATTTTTAGCGTTCGCTCAAAACGGGTTGATATTAGAACATTCGAAGTTTTAAAACTTCGATATTCTGATATAGACCCATTTATGTTTAAATTCTGGAATATGCCTTTAAACAGGGAAATGAAGCTGATCACATGATCCATTTATAGTATAAAAGAGGCACAGTTTTTATTTCTTTATTCTGATAAAGTTCTAACATAAAAAAGGACAAAGGGATAAACTATATTTGCGGTTGTCTGAGGTTTATATTATCTTGTGGCATATCTTGGTTGAATGTCTATGTTTTTTTTTTTATATTTTATACCTGCAGTACACTTTGTGAACTTTAACTGAAGTGCTGCTTCATTTCTGCTGTTTTTTGCTGCTGAGACTTTTATTCTACACTTTGAATTTTGTAATACCGCTGCCTTATTTAGCATAGGCTAGATTCAGACTTGCTCAATCTTGGCTATCTGGTGTCAATTGAGCACGATAACCAGCCATCTAACATTAAGAAGGCTCCACTAGCCCCTCGTGGCAGAGGTGTGTAGCCCAGGACCATCTGAGTTGGGGATTGCTTGAAAAAGGCTCTGCTTTGGGTTTTTCTGTTGGTTAGTTTGTCTTAAAACTGCTTAACTTCACTTGTATTTAAGCCTTGTTTTTGAATATAGCTGTGCACTGCCCAACAGGGTTTAGCACTGCCATGCATAAATGCAAATGCCTAGAAAGACAGTTTTGCCTAGATAACTTCTAGGGTACCCTCGCAAACTCCCCCTGCTGCTCTGTGAGCACCTCAGTTGTACACTGGGAAGCACTGTCACAGTTTTTTAATGATAGCCTGTTACAGAATAGACCTTTTTGTTAGTCCTAGAGCAAAACCTGGTCTAACTAGACCATTCCTCTCTAGTAATTAAGGTATAAGCCTGCCATAATAGACAGTCAGTTTCTCATAATTTCTCTGACTAGCCTGATTGACATGGGCTTCTTGGGGCAATGTAGTAATTGCCTCATGTTTACTGACAACCATTTACTCCTAAAACACACAAATACAATATGTGAGAGATGTATATGCACTATGAATTTGCAATCAATTCTCTCACATAACAACAAACCAGACATCAAACAGGCTGTCAGCACCAACACTTCACCTCTTGCACATAAGAAGCACACAACACATAAACCCACATACTCATAGGTACTCACTAGAAGTCTACCAAAAGATGAGAGACCTCCCAAGCACAGACCCATTGCACACACCGCAGAGCCAATAGAGTCCTCTACACATAATAACACACACACACACCAGTGCCTCAACTAATAAGCCCCTAAGGCTAAACAGCAGAAAATGCAATGTCCTGGTCATAGATGACTCCATAGTGATACACACAGATGGCCCCAGCACCAGGCTGGACAAACAGAACATCATGATTAGCTGCCTGTCAGGTACCAGGATCCGTCACAACAAGTACCGGCATGACTCTGTCATACTCCACATTGGGGTGAATGATTTCAGACATATCTCTCTGTACTATATGAAGAGAGACATGACTGAACTCTCAGATTATGTGTCCCAGGCAGGTATGTCCCTAGCCCTAAGCAGCATTCTACCCTCACCCAGGATGAAGCCTCAATATAAACAAAATATGATCAACTTCAAAAATTGGCTTAGCTTCTGGTGTTAGTCCAGGGGAATCCAGTATTTGTCAGCCTGGGAAGACATGGTCAACAGACCAATCTGCTTTGCCAGTTATGGTCTTCACATGCTGCCTATTGACTTTCGGTTACCGGCAAAGGTACTTGCCTCTCCCATAGTGTCTTTTTTAGGCAATGTCACAGCAACAAAATGTCCAACATAAAAAAAAAATCTACTCAAGACAAACTCAAGGTTATGCTGTTTAATGCTAGATCTCTAAATGGGAAACTGTACTCTCTGGAAGTACTCCTCAGCTTGGAAGATGCTGATGTCTTTGCAGTCACTGAGACATGGTTCAAAGGTCACTGACAGCACTCCAGCTGTGCAAGGCTGAAATACCTTTCACATGTTCAGACCTCAAAATGAGCATGCAAGAACCAATGGCAGAGGTGTATCCATCTTCATTAAGGACAAATACTCCCCAAGACTGGTTAAACAGCATGGCTCTCTTGAGCTATTCCAAGTTCAACTAGCTGTAAGTAAAACCCCCTTCCACATCATTGTTAGCTATATGTCACCTACCATGAACCAGAAGAAACACACTGCCTACCTGAACGTACTATGGTCACTCACTATACAGCCATAGATTGGGAGACAAATATGAGCATAAACATGCTCACCCGGAGTTTCCTTCACTTTGTCAATATAAATGCTGTGAAACATATAGTCTGTACTCCCACAAGTGGTTCAAATGTCCTAGACTTACTACTCACCAGCATGGGGTTGAGGGCCACTGCACTACCCCCAGTGTGTTACTCTTACTGGTAAGGTCTAATCATAAATCAGTCTTGTTTGAAACAACGATTGGACCTGACCCTCCGCAGGAGTGAAAATAATGAAACATTTCTCCAAAGCAAACTACAGCCTACTAAGTGATGGTATAAATTATTTTGAACTCCCTGCTAACATAGCCAACAAAGACTTCTATACACAGGTGTACACAAATGCCCTGTATTAAACACTTATACAACTGTATAAACTTGGCTGCACCTGAATGGATCAAAACCAGGTTGTCACGAAAAAACAAGCCGCCCTGGTGGACCTCAAGTCTAATTAGGGTATATAACAGGAGGACAAAAATGATGTCTAAGAACAACATAGAAATGATTCAGCAGAGGAAGAACACTCTCCACAGCTTGAACAAGCAAATCAGATATTGTGTAAAGTACTCTAAAACTAATTACAAAGCCAAATTAGCATCCATAGCTAAAGATAATCATAAGGCAATCTTTAGCTATGTCCAGAATCTAAAATGGAAGGCCCAACTTTGTGCCAAACTAGTAGTGGATGGTACTACTCATACAGAAACTGAAGAAACTGCCAGCCTGCTGGCTGACAGATTTGGTGCAAATTTCATCCTCCTGTTCCCACCTGTCTTACTCCAAAGCATACCTGACACCAGTCCTCTATCTAGTATCAACAAAGAACGGGTCATATCTGTGCTCTCCAAGGCCAAAAACACAGCTTCTATGGGACCAGATAACATACTAGGCTGCTTACTAAACAGGCTAAAACAGGACCTTGTGGAACCACTTGCCACTGTCTTTAACCACAGCCTAAGCACTCCAGCAGAATGGAAAACAGCAACAGTAATTCCTTTGCACAAAGGGGGTCCATTAAACAACCCTGGGAACTGTAAAGCCATAAGCCTAACCAGCATTATCTGCAAGGACTTGGAAAGAATCATCATGGACATTATTAACAAAGACATAGGCGACCTTAAAACTCTCAACCTGACCCTATTTGGCTTTGTTAATGGCAAATCATGCTTATTAAACCTGGTGGACTTCTTAGAGAATGTCACCAAAGACATGGAAGAAGGCAAACAGTACATACCATCTAGCCTGATTAGAGAAGGCTTTAAACACAATTTGCAACTCAGGTATCATTGATAAACTCTCCCAGCTGGGGATTAACCCAGACATCACTAAATGGGTTGCCAATTGGCTCAATGACAGAACATATACAGTCAAAGCTGGGAATTCCAACTCTACCAGTAGGCCAGTTACCAGTCGTGTACCACAAGGATCTGTGCTGGGTCCTTTACTGTTTGGAATCTATTTATCTGAAGTCCAGGTGGAACTAGATGGCTTGTGGTTTACCAAGTACACTGACGATTGCAAACTGGGTTCAATCATTGAGCAGCTAATGATGTTAATATATTACAAAAGGGGGCTAACACAGATAAAAGATTGGTGCCAAAGCCATGTACTCAAATTAAAAGCAAAAAATGCATTATTATCCCCTTTGGCAAAGGGGATGTCCCTTCAAATTACAATATAAACAGTACCCCCTAAGCTCAAACCGAGTAGTGTGAGATTTGGGAACACAGGTTGATAGCAACCTAAACTTTGATCACTATGTGTCCACAGTAGTAAGGAAATCTTTCTAAGCTGCACACCTCAGAAGTAAGGGCATTGCATCCCGGACTAAGGATGTTATAACTCCTCTGTACTCACCCCTCATCAGAGTATAATGCTCCCTTCTGTATGTACTTGACCAGCTACCGGCAACAGCTGGACAGGCCACAGAGGTTTCTCACCAGGAAAATACAAGGCTTTTAAAACATGACCTATGTGGATAGACTGAAAGCCCTGTCACTGAACTCTGTATATTATAGGCGGTTGAGAGGTGACTTGTGCCTGGCCTACAGAGCAGTCTCTGACCCTGCCCTAATGGAAATGCTACACATCTACAAGTCAAATGGGACAAGATTCACTTGCTCCATAGATCTTAACATAACCTATGACATTAACAGAACATGGTGGATAGACAGATATCTCTTCCAGAGAATGCCGCTCCTTTGGAATAAACTCCCAATTCATGTGAAGAAAAGCTGCTCAATGACCTTACTTAAACGAAACACGGACAATTTGAGGGGAGACTGCAAAGTCACCCTGGGAGTGGCACCTATGTCCCTCATGGACAGGGGCAATTGGTGTTGATCATCGACTCATGCTGCAAATATAGACCATCTACCTTGGTCAATTAGTGAATGTAGGTATAACACTGCTAGGCTTCTAAACGCTCTATGACCATTACCTAGTAACCTCCTATGATTCTATGATCCTATGAAGATTCTACTTCAAGTCCATTTATTTCTTTAATAGTATTTAATACCTTGATTCCAGATGGTTTAGATTTTGATTTCCATTTTCTAGTAATTGCTTTTGTGGAAGCCAATAGTATTAAAGGTAATAAGGTCTTACTATGTCTAGACAAATCAGATTCTGTCTCCCATCTTAAAATAATAATTTCCTTAGAAACAGCCATTTGCTCCCCCAGTGTACTCTGTAGGGAAGATTTAAAAATCTATCAACTCATTACACTCCCAAAAACACATTCTGTTATCTCTGTTTCTCATCACATGTCTAGTCTAGCATTAGTTATCTACCAGAGGAAAATTCCTTTGAAGTCTACTTGGAGTAAAACAATACCTATTGCAAACACTTCCAATAGATGTCCTACACCTTCTGGACATTGTGGCATTCATCCATGTATTGTTCCTTGGTAAATATTTTTTCCATCTCTCTTCCCAATCTTTTCTAACCTCCTCTGATTGAGTCTTATAGTTATCATGCAATATTTTACTTGTCCTACCAATTATCTCTTTTTAACAGCAGCTTCTGCTCTAGACTCAGTAAAAGCTCCACCAGTGCTTATCTTTCGCAAATCTTTATAACATCTTGTAATTGAAGCTGTCTATGCAAGTCTTTCAGACATTTATAGCAGATGTCTGGGACCATTGCTGAAATAGATCCACTTCTTGTATTTCATTTAGTCTCTTTGGACTAAATGGTAGTCTCCCCCTTTTCTCTGCTTAATTTACTTGTAGGAGATGAGTGCTGCAGTAATTTAGCTGTGACCCTATAAATGAGTTGTAAGAGCAATGGGAACTCTGGTTAGAAGCAAGAGGAGGTGGCAACACTGAGTCATCAATTTTGGATCAAAAGAAACTGATGTTTGTTTGTTTTTTCCAACTGTAATTGTTCACTTCTCAGATTTTGTCAATGAACCAAGTTATGCATTACTGTCTCAAAATAAATAGGCAAATATATAAATAATTATTGTAAAAACTGTAAGAAAACTCCAGCCAAGCCACAGTTTTCACTGTGTGATACCTTAAACCTCCTGTAATGGAGGCCCATGTGATATATGCAAATGATCATTTAAGGAAGCCAAGTGTTTCAGTTACATGGTTTCTGAATTTCCATGGCTTTTTTATGTTTTATGTTTTTATGGATACATTCATGCCAATAGAGAAAAGCACACTAGCTGTGGACATTCATGTTTCAGCCTTTTTATTGACTTCATCAGCACAGCATAAGTGAACTTTTACCACTTTGGTTTAAATAATGATTCTAGGTACAAGTTAAAAGCTGTGATGTCCACTGTAATATATGTATGTAGTACTACAGTAAACCTCCACTGACTCATTTGCAGCCTAACATACCAGTATTTCTTGTTGAGGTACTTGACTATTATATCTTGTAGTTGGCTTTTTTTCTACATGGGATTTTGCCTATAAGTACTTTTTTTTTCTTTTATATGGAAGTTTTCTTATTGGGTTATTGCTGAAAATGGGGCCTACCCAGTTGCACTATACTGGATAACAAATAAACAAAATGGATAACACAAAATCAATTGGATTCACAATGGCTATAAAAATTATCACAATTGTGACTATCTAAAGTTCCCCAGAACAAAATGCAGAAAAAGAAAAAGAAATTTCAATTTATTTATATATTGTCACATTTAAAGGTGAGTGAAGACAGAGAAACCATACCTAGGTCGGGTAACATAGGTAATGTGGAATTCCATGTGGTATTAAAATAGATTTGAAATGTTCTGACAAGCAGCTAACTGTAACACTTAACACTGCCTGGGTTTTATGTACTTGTTAACAGTCCAATAGGCTACACATTGTGTAACATATAAGCAGATTAGTGCAAAGCATGCAATTTGTATTGTTTTCACTGTTATTTCAGCTCACATTTTGTTTGACTGTTGTTTAAACTGCACCCCCAAGAAAATAAAAATAATAATAATTATACTTCAGAGCATTTAAACACTGTAGATGGACAAGGAGAACATATTTCCCTTATTCACTCCTTGGGATTGACGAAGCTCCGTGCAAGAATAAGACTATTCTTGCATGGAGTGGTTTGTGTCTGTTCAGAATAGCAGCACGCCTTGCATGAAGGCTCGCTGCTGTTTAATCCAAATGGACACGAACCATGAACGAATGCAGTGGGCATGTCTCAGCAGTACCTACACATTTAACACATCCCCTTCACTCAGAAAGTGCCGTATGACACTTTGTGACACAGATGAGTGTCAATGTACATAATATTAGAGCCAGGCTCTAATATTATGTACTAAACCAGTATCCATAGACACTGAAATGTAAGTAGCTAACATTTCAGTGTCTGTGGACACTGAAATAAAAAGAAGAAAAAACACAAACACACCTAGAAGGCAGCAGCCTTCAAGTGCACACCGCTGAATGTATGCACTCTTGCCCTACATGCATGGAAGCAGTAGGGCAAAAGGAAAGTAATAAAAATATAAAAAAATATATTTTTTTCATTAAATAAAACCGAAATTTAAGTGATGCACAGCTGTGTGGCACGCTGCTATGCTTAGTCTGGCTGAAATCCTGAAAAAGATAGACAAGTGCTACTTTGATATAAAACATTATCAAGCTGTTGTAGCATAGTGGTACGGCTATGGGTTAGTATGTAAATCATGCTTGGTTCAAATCCCCACTCTGCCAATTTATTTAATAAACTTTTAAGGAATTTAAATAATAGCTGTCAATCATATGGCTCATGTATAGCACAGTAGGGGTGGGAATATGTAAAATATAAATGTAAAAAATAATGTAGAAAGTTAATGAAAAAATAGATTTAAGCAATGCTTTGCTAGTGTAAGCATTGCTTACCTGCTTTCAGCTGTGCTTATCTGGTTTAAGCATTGCTATGTCGATTTGCACGGAGTTAAGCATAGTTCAGCATTTTAAAACTGGCCAATCAAGAAAAAGAGCAGAAAAACTGCCCTATTTAAACTACACAGGTGGGAATACAGCCATAACCATTTGGGATTGCTCACAGCAGGACCAAAATGTCAGATGTGGGTGAAGGTGTTCACTTCTGAGTGCATCATTGGGACATTAAGGAGTCCAGGGTCATGGTCGGGCTCGTAGTTAAAAACCATGCCAGGTTGCTGCAGGCCCAGTACTAGGGCTCCCAGTACAAAGCAGAGGCCTGGGACCAGCTTGAATGCAATCTCACCAGTGCCACTGGCATACCCCAGACTGGTGAGCAGGTATGTCACCACCACAATGACCTGAAGTGGTGGAGGGGTGAACTCTTGGACCAGTGGATCCAAGAAGCCCAAGTGCAGGATGTCCCATGTGTCTGTAAGTATGCAGTCTTATGTATCTCTAAGTATGGAAAAAGTTAAACTTCTGACTGTGCAGGTGTGATAAATGTGTCATCCCTCCCCATACAGCTGCTGTGGAGAGGTCCCAGAATGTTGAGGCGCGTGCCCAGTGACTGGCCTGGCTACATCAGCATTATGGTGAGTACAGAATACCTCCTAATATTAGCAGTAATAAATCAAAAATATAGTAATGGTAGCACTGTCTGTATATATATATATATATATATATATATATATATATATATATATAATTGTGCTGTAAAAGTCAGGAATAAATGCCTGTGTCAGGCTGCCAGCATTACAATGGAGTATTTCCAGCTGCTGTGTAATACAGAAGTCAGTAGCAAACAAGGTACAATATGCAGGAGAGGAATAGTAGAATATGTATGAGTGTGTCTGAGTGAACCTGCAAAAAAAGTGCCATGTCAAGGCTACCGTAACACTTAGAAGTGAAAAGCATTCCCTTTTGCAGATCATGCAAGAATAGTAATTGTGGATGATATGTATGTCAAAACTAATAAAGGTGATCCCAAACACTGGTGTGTGTCATCTCACTTATACCTGAAAAATAGAAACGTGTATGTCCTGCAAAATGCACTAAATGGGATGAACTGATTTAGCATGGCTTGTTTGCATAGTTTAAAATGGGCATGTCAAATAACTGAAAAAGCAGCAGTACATATTTCCATCAGAATGTGTTTTACTTGTGTATCTGCTAGCATTGTCCTATGTTAACCTTATAATTTCAGCTGTATGTAGCTGTGAATGTACTGAAAAATGTATAAGGCTAAAAGGTGCAGCCATAAAACCTACACTGTGTAGTCAGGAATCTAAATTGCAGTATGTAGTTGTAAAAACAGTCAAATGTGCAATCCAGCTAATCTGCACGTTTCTTAAACACTGGCACCAATGTCTGTTGTGTACGTATAATTTGTACTGAAAATGGAAAACAAATAATGTAAAATTTGATAAGAAAAATACTGTGCACAAAAATATGTACTAGATAGAAATGTCACAAGCAACACACAACACCTCCCCAGTAGCTCAGTTTGATAAAAACTAGGCCTGTAGTTCAATTTTACACACATACCATGGTGTGAATCCAGGCACTGCAACTATCGTGTCAGTCTGGTTATACAGTTGTAAACTGAAATCTGACTAGAAAAAGTAATGTACTGCAACACATATATTTTTCACACAGGGCACACAGGTAAAGAAATCTGAATAGAAATACTAGTATGATGTGTATAACTATGAAAGGTGTACAATTGCTGTGTTGATCAGCTCTAGTCCTACAAATAGATGCAAGCTAGCCATCCACACTCTGCAGTCTGGCCCAGACAAGCCCCTTAAGTGTCACAGTGTCATGGATAGTTTCCCCAGTTGCCAAGAAACCTGCACACAGAGAATGTCACAGTAGATGTATGTCAAAAGCACAACACACACTAGAAGGTCTGCAACTAATGTGAATCTGAAATATGTGTAGAAGCAGCAATGTAATGTGCACACAGTTCATCTGCACAGGGCCCACAGGTTAAGAAATCTGTATAGAAACAGGTATGATGTGTATAATAACTAAAATAAGGGTACAATTGATCTGTTGATATGTACAGCTGTTGGGGTGCTGTAGCAGCCCCATGGCCCAGGTAGAGTGCAAGTGTGGTCAGAATGTAGAGTGATGAATAGCAGTGTACTGACAAATATACTTGATAGCAGTTATCAATTGAATCTGTTCCCTTCTGCCACCACTCAACTGATCCAATCATCACACTGAAACCAACATGGGTATGCTCCTAAATAAACCTCTACTGTTGGGACCATTGTTCCA